>NC_140169.1:171010367-171109595 GCF_963971535.1 Notolepis coatsorum | reverse complement strand
GATGCAGACCAGAGAAAGATGTTTGTCTTGTTTACATCAGGGTCCCAGATTTTCGATTCATATCGATACAATATATGCAAAATATGTGTACAGCCCTGTACTCATACTGAAGTTATTCTTGGTATATAATAGGTAGGGATGCACCGATATGAAAATTGGCCGCCGATACCGATACCGATTGTTCAACTAACACTATCGGCCGATACCGATACCGATATTTGTATATTTGTATATAAGTATTTGTAAAAAAAAAAAAAAAAAAAAAAAAAAAAAAATTTAATGAAACTACTGTATATTTGTATGTGTATGTTTGTATTTGTAGGCCTCTTTACTTACTTAAAAAAAGGAAACATCAAGAAATATGTTTATGGTATCACTATCTCTCTCCCAGTATCGTCTTGCGGCCTGCAGAGGGATACTATTTTCTCAACCAGAGCTTTCAACCAATGCAATGGAACCATTCTTGCGGCCTGCAGCGGGATACTATTCTCTCAACCAGAGCTTTCAACCAATGCAATGGAACCATTTTGATTGACAGTCGATTCGGCCAATTACACCACACCGCTAGCACCCACCTCCTGCTGTCCTTACCACCAATCGGCAAGCGTTTATAAATTGTTCAACTTCCGGGCATGCCGCCATTGTTCTGTTTGCGAGAGCAGAACACAGTACACACTTAACGTAGCTACGTTAGCTGCCCGGCCCGCCGACCGGCGCTCCACGCATGACCAAATGAGACATAATGATTTTACTGCAACAAATGTTATAATAAAACAAAGCCTTTCTATACATTTGTCTGGTTGAAAACTTTATTAACAGATTGCAGAATGTGTAGTTGGGTACGGAATGAGCAACGGAATGGAACCGAGCTATGAACGGACTAACGGAGTAATGCCTTGTTTACTGCTATCTTCGGGTAAATAATATGCTTGTTATTGAACGTGTACCACTAACTATATAGCGTTAATGCCACAAAACGAATGTTTGTGTCATTTTAACAGCAGATACTTTCTTAAATGCCATCTTCCCGAGAGAGGGTGTTGACGGGGAGTTGTGTTATTATTATTAATAGCATTGAACAGCTAACCGAAAGCTAGCGTTAACTATTGTTAAAGGTTTAGCCATAACGTTACCTTGGCTAAAGTTGGGGCTATTCATAATGCAGCAATAATGACTGCAGACCTGCAAGCAAAGTACAGCAAGTTGACAAAGGAGTATTCCAACGCAAATCACATTTTCACCAGTAACGTTAGTCTTGCATCTAATAGCTAATAACGTAGCTACGTTAGCTGCCCGGCCCGCCGACCGGCGCTCCACGCATGACCAAATGAGACATAATGATTTTACTGCGACAAATGTTATAATAAAACAAAGCCTTTCTATACATTTGTCTGGTTGAAAACTTTATTAACAGATTGCAGAATGTGTAGTTGGGTACGGAATGAGCAACGGAATGGAACCGAGCTAATGAACGGACTCGGAGTAATGCCTTGCTGCTATGGGTAATAATAATATGCTGATGTTATTGTCCGTGTAACACTAACTATATAACGCTAATGCCACAAAACGAATGCCTTGTTAATCATAAGTAGTTACTTTGATGCAGTAGATTGTGTGTGTGTGTGGGGGACGGCCGGCGTTGTGCAGGTAGGTCGCGAGTGAACTTTTTTTTTTGCCTTTTGACGCTACACAAATTGATGGGTATTTATCGGCGACTGCTATCGGCACATTTGAGCTTATCGGCCGACAGGCCGATAGCAGTCAACAAGGCACTTATCGGCCGATACCGATACCCGACCGATATATCGGTGCACCCCTAATAATAGGTCTGATTGTGTAACGAATCGATTCCACGTCGCGCTGTGTGTGAGAGAGAGAAGGAGAGAGGGAGAGATCTGCCTGTGTTTGGAGACGGGCGAGTTTTGTTTCTAACTTTTCTATTTATATATTGTGTTTCAAGTTGTGAATTAGAGTCTAGACTATACTTTATTTGACTGGTTGTGTGTTGTTGTAGTAACAGCTGAGCGACTCGTTCATAAGAGCCGATTCATTGCCGTGAGCGTGAGTCGAATCGCTCACGTCTTGCCATGAGTCTGTTGCGTGGTACTGTACTGTACATGTTTGCAAAATGTTTGGTATAGCGCCCCTAGTGGCGAAGTACCCACCGGCCGCCACTGTCTGAGGGCGAAATGATACAGGCGGACAGAGCCTGGGCATACACACTGCACAGTCACAGCACGGCACACAATAAACTGTTGCATATAAAAGCATCACTGTATTTAATACTATGTACATCAAACAGTAGAGTACCATTCTGAGCATTATCCACACATTTACTACTATATACTGTACATTAAATAGTAGGTGGTATGTAGTATCACCTTGCATACAATTAGTAAATGTACATCAAACATAGACAGTAGACAATATGTACCATTCTGAACATTCTCCATACTACTAATGTACTATGTGCATTAAATAGTAGATAGAAGTACATCATGTGCATCAGTGTAGTAGGCTATACAGGTTGCAGCTGTGGAGACAAGTGAAGAGACAATATAATTGTGCATGAACCTGAGGTAATTACGTCTAATTAAATAAGCAGCAGAAATAAATAGCAATAGCAATAAGCAGCGTGACACACCGTGTGAGCAATATTGAACACAGCTACAGATACCACAAAAGTGGCATAATGTGTTTTCTCAGACAATGTCAACATTGATTCAACTCAAAATATGAAATAATTACTTTGGATTGTGAGTTTAAACAAGGTTTTTGTGTGTGTGTGTGTGTGTGTGTGTGTGTGTGTGTGTGTGTGTGTGTGTGTGTGTGTGTGTGTGTGTGTGAAGTGTATCACTCCCATTTAGCAAATATTATGATTCTTAAGATTACTAGACCTGAGAAGTAGTGAAAAGTGCTATCTCATATTTTCTTTAAAGGGTATCAATGACCTCATCGTTTTCCTGAACCAAGGAATGAGATCAAGATGGTGTAATATCACTGTGCAAGCATGGCTTCACTTGGCAGTACTGTTTCCATGGTGTTATCCTGTTCCTGTACTTTAAGAACCTCATTGTGGCTAGGTGGTGTAGTGGGCAAGGCGCTCGCCAGTCGCCACCAATGCAGGAGACGCTGGGTTCGAGCCCAGCTCTCCGCATTGCTATCAGCTTGGCTGGTCGTTCATACTAACACAATTGGCAGTGTTAGGGGGTGGGAAAGCTGATGGGTGGGGATCGGACGTTGTGGACAGCGACTCCTACAGGTCGGTTTGTGCGCCTGCGCAGCAGAATCAGGAAGCGACGGGGGCGGCGTGCCCTCCAAAAACGCAGACCCCCGACGCTGAGAGATCGCGCTGTGCAGGTGAAAAGATGCGACGGCTGCCTCCTCGAGTACCGGAGGGGACACGTGATGTAAGGCTTCGTCCACATTGCAGCCGGCTTGTGGGAGGCATGGCCTAACAGCGTTTGAAACAGGGGAGGGTAGAATTGGACGATACGAAATTGGGATGGGAGAAAAATTGAAAATGGGAGGAAAAAGTAGATAAAAAAAAAGAACCTCATTGCTTTACCAAACTAGTGGATGGGTTAAAGGCCCATCAGTGATCCGAATGTGAACAAATTAGAATAATAAATGATAAATGGAGAATTGTTTTCCTTCTAACACTATACGACCGGTAAATAATGTGTTTTTAATTGTATTATGTATTGTGTGGCTGTGTAAGGTACTTTTGTCTACATTGGTAATGTTTGTAAACACAGATCTAGATTTTGACTTACCTACACATCAAACACTTCAATAATGTATGTGAATATATGGTTGACAAATTACAGATTGGGGCTTTAATCTGAGAAAGGAAACTCTCAACTGCAAATGAGAGGTTCTGGATGCAGCATACTGACTCTATATATGTTAACTACTAAACTCCCTCCTTTTCATGAAATGTCCAGTAGGTCTGTCCATGAAACTCTGTGTGCATCATGATTCGCAAGAAAACATGTGTTTTAACAAGTCGTGATGACACTGAAATACCTCCTCCACACACTGCTTATGATCCCTCTGCCGTCACCAAGGATTAGATAAAATTCAACCAATGCTTCACTTCGGGGTCATTCGTCATGTAATGGAAAGGAGTTGGTCAATGCGAGGGAGGGCGAGATGGAGATAGATGCCTCTGTGTGTGCGTGTGTGTGTGTGTGTGTGTGTGTCTGTGTGTGTGTGTGTGTGTGTGTGTGTGTGTGTGTGTGTGTGTGTGTGTGTGTGTGTGTGTTGTGTGTCTGTGTGTGTCTGTGTGTGTGTGTGTGTGTCAGTGTTGTAGTCGTGTCACTAAATCTCCAGTCAGAGTGGAGTCTCGAGTCCCCAGTGTTCGAGTCCGAGTCCATGTCCGAGTCACCACAGAAGAGCCTGAGTCAAGTCCGAGTCGAGTCCCCAATTACCCTAGTCCAAGTCCGAGTCCGAGTCATCAAGGTTGCGTCCACTTCACACTGGCAGTCAAAGAGCTGACATACAAATAAAAAAAGGTCTACAAGGTCTACAAGGTCACGTCCAATCTTCCGCCGTCGACTTAAGACGCACTTCTTCAACCATTATCTGAAATAATAATACAAAAAAGAAAAAGAAAAGAAAAAAGAAAAAAATAACTCTAACCCTAACTAACCTTACTGTCATGCACTTGTCCTAATAAACTAACCTACACTGTAACACGCAACACTTTGATGAATATTGTTACTCAGCTGATAGAGTTGTACCCTTCCTGATGACTTGTCGTACAGAACTTGTAAGTCGCTTTGGATAAAAGCCTCAGCTAAATGACTAAATGTAAATGTAATGTACATTAAACATAAATGACAAAGCGCACTTTTTGCGGCATCTCTTTAGGCATCTTAAAGGAACACGCCAAATTGTTGGGAAATTAGCTTATTTGCCATCTACCCTGGAGTTAGACTAGCAGATACATATACCCTTTTCTTCTCTGTGCATGCATTAGGCTTAGGGAACAGCCTAGCTTAGCATCATTCACTAAAAGTAGGTGTGCCAGTGTAGCCTAGTTCCCAACATTCACGAAATACTACTACTAATAATAATAATAATAATAATAATAATAATAATAATAATAATAATAATAATAATAATAATAATAATAATAATAATAATAATAATAATAATGCAGGACCTCTTTAGAGACGTCTTTATTTGGCATGCAACGACATGGGACATGCAATGGGCGGCACACACACACACACACACGCTTGTCTTTCTCAGGGTCGCCGATGCGATTGAGTTCTGCTCTTAACCCATCCCGTCGTCCTTCCCCCCCCAAGGGCAGCCAGGAGCAGACAGGGCGTCAGCGAGGTACCGCGCCCGGGGACCAATCCAAGTTGCGACAGCGTCAGCGATCTGTTGTGCATGTTTTTCCATTGGGTTTCTCTTATTGGGGGGGGGGGGGGGACCCTTGCGAGCAGAAAGGCCCGGGAGATACCCCACCTGGGTACCTGGCATCACGTAAACCTGGTCCCCAAGCGGGAATCGAACCCTGGACCTTCTTGTTGTGAGGCGACAGTGTTAACCACTACACCACCATGCCGCCTTACACTCCAAAACGTTCCTGTAAACATGTTGTGACCTGTGTATTTACCACATGGAGAAATAAAAAAAATAATAATTAAACATTTTTGTTTTCTAAGCAGATATACTCTGACATTTTCTTTGCAGAACCACTGCTGCCTGGGCGCAGTGATTTCATCACCTTAACAGCCCTGTTGCTTTTTGAAAAACCGGGCTTTTGAGGTGAGGAAATCACTGCAGTGCTGTTCCCTAAGCCTAATGCATGCACAGTGTTATGGTTTGAAACTGACCCCAACAGCACGGCACAGACAGGTAGTTCAGAGTTAGCCAAAGACTAGGGCGTATTTATTTCTGAAACAGGAATGAGCGAAATAACAATAAGAACAACAAAGGGGAGAATGTTCTTGGCAGAGTTGTCTGCGGCTCTGCAGATCGTCCCGGTATTGAGATGCAGAAGCGGCGTAGCGCCACTGCCTCTGCGGCTCTGCAGCTACTCCAGGATCCAACTCGGGGAGGAACGGAGAGAGAGAGAGAGTGGTCAATAAACAAGCCAACGGAATACAGAGGCAGTCCCGTCCTCCTTAGCTGAGTCCAGTATGAACACACGTGACTTAATCTGCAGTGTTACCAACACACAAGTTTAGCTGAGCCCAGTACAATCCCACGTGACTTAATCTTCAGTGTTACCAACACACAAGTTTAGCTGAGTCCAGTACAAAACAAAAAGGGCAAATCTTCAGTGTTATCCAAACACACAGAAAACAGAGAATCCAAACGGTTTGTTCCAAAAACTCACCAAAGCGCAAATGCGCAAAACGGGCAACGAGGCACAGCTCCAACGGATGATAGAGATACACAACAGCGGCAACTTCCATAGACGTCCTGAAGAAAAACAGACGAGGCACAACAACAGGGGGAACAGGCAGTAGCAGTGGAAATCCAAAACGACCCGACAACGATTGACAGAAAGACCCGAGTATATGAAGGGCTCTGGGCGCTGATTACAAACAACCGACAGGTGCGTGACAGCAATTGGTACTTGACCTAGAAGCATGTGGTGGCACTGAGCCAATCATCCTCACAGTACCTTGAAGCGTGTGGCGGGAATGGGCCAATCCTCACAGTACCCCCCCCTCCACGGGAGCCACCCGGCGACCAGCCCGGCCCGGCCTGTCCGGATGGGAACGATGGAAGTCGGTGATCAGGTCGGGGTCCATGATGAGCTGGCGGGAGACCCAGCTCCGTTCCTCCGGGCCATATCCCTCCCAGTCCACCAGGTACTGGAACCCCCGTCCCCGCCGTCGGACGTCCATAAGCCGACGGACCTGCCACTGGAGGTGTCTGTCCACCATCTCGGGAGGAGGCGGGTCCGGAGCAGGAGGCATCAGGGGACTGAGGGAGACAGGCTTAACCCGGGACACATGGAATACGGGGTGAATGCGCATGGACGCAGGAAGCTTAAGACTCACTGCTGCGGGACTGAGCACCTTCAGAACCTCAAAAGGACCGACGAACCGGGGGTTAAGCTTCTTGGCCGAGGATCGAAGCGGAAGGTCCTTGGCGGACAGCCACACCCTCTGCCCAGGGTGGTACGTCGGCGCAGGGATCCGGCGCCGGTCAGCCCCACGACTGGCGCGCTCCAATGACCGGAGCAGTGCAGTCCTGGTGATCCCCCAGACCTGTCGGCACCGGTCTAGATGGTCCTGCACGGAGGGAACTGCCACCTCCGACTCCTTTGCAGGGAAAAGAGGGGGTTGGTAGCCCAGGGATACCTCAAAAGGCGAGAGGCCGGTCGCGGAACTGACCAGGGAGTTGATGGCGTACTCGACCCAGGGGAGGAACCGGCTCCAGGAAGCGGGTCTCTCGGCAGCCACACACCGGAGAGCAGACTCCACGCTCTGGTTCATCCTCTCTGTTTGTCCGTTAGTCTGGGGATGATAACCAGAGGAAAGACTGACTGTTGCCCCCAATCCCTTGCAAAAGGCCCGCCATACCTGGGAAGTGAACTGGGGGCCCCGGTCCGAGACGACGTCCTGGGGAAAACCATGGAGGCGGAACACGTGGCTTGTCAGGAGGTCTGCTGTCTCGGCAGCCGAGGGAAGCTTGGGAAGGGCCACGAGGTGAACCCCCTTGCTGAACCGATCCACCACGGTCAGTAGGCACGTGTTCCCCTGGGACGAAGGAAGACCCGTGACGAAGTCCAATGCCACATGGGACCAAGGGCGGCTCGGAATGGGAAGCGGCTGCAATAGCCCGGAGGGTGCCTGGTGGGAGGCCTTGCTACGGGCGCAGACCGCGCAGGCCAGAACAAACTCCTTGACGTCGTTCCTCATGGTGGGCCACCAGAATCGACGAGCCAGGAAGGAGAACGTGCGATGAACGCCCGGGTGGCAGGCGAACCGGCTGGTATGGCCCCACTGGAGGACCCGGGACCGGACTGAGTCGGGGGCGAAGAGGCGACGAACGGGTACATTGCCGGGAGCGGGATGGAACCGTAGGGCACGCCTTACCAACCCCAAGGTGACCACTCCCACCACCCTGGCCTCTGGGAGGATGGGAGTCGGATCCTCCGTGGTTGGAGCCCCCTTGGAGTGTAACCGGGACAGGGAGTCAGCCTTCGTGTTGCGGGACCCAGGGCAAAAGGTCAGCGAGAAGTCGAACCGACTGAGGAAGCTGGCCCACCTTGCCTGCCAGCCGTTGAGGAGCTTGGAAGCACGGATGTACGTCAAGTTCTTGTGGTCCGTCCAAATGGTGAATGGTTCCTCGGCCCCCTCTAGCCAATGACGCCACTCCTCCAAGGCAGCCACTACCGCCAGCAGCTCCCGATTGCCGATGTCATAGTTCCTCTCGGCAGGGAGGAAACAACGTGAGTAGAAGGCGCACGGATGTACCTTCTGGTCCGTTGCCGACCGCTGGGACAAGATAGCCCCTAGTCCAGTATCCGAGGCGTCCACCTCCACAATGAACTGTCTCTTGGGGTCTGGGTGGAGCAAGACCGGGGCGGTGGTGAACCTCTTCTTGAGGGAACGGAACGCAGCGCAAGCCGCTGGGGACCAGTCGAACGGCAGGGAGGGAGAGGTTAGCCTGGTAAGTGGTTCCGCCACCTGGCTGTAGTTCTGGATGAATCTTCGGTAGAAGTTTGCGAACCCGAGGAAGCTCTGTAGCTCTTTCCGAGAGGTGGGTTCCGGCCACTCCTCCACGGCCCGGATCTTGCTCGGGTCAGCTCGGGTCAAGCCGCTCTCCACGATGAAGCCCAGGTAATCGACGGAGTCGGAGTGAAATCGGCACTTCTCTGCCTTGACGAAGAGCCGATTGTGGAGGAGGCGCTCCAGCACACGGCGGACATGGTGGACGTGTTCCTCGAGGGTCTTGGAGAAGATGAGGATGTCGTCCAGGTATACCACCACAAACTCCTCCAGCATGTCACGGAGGACGTCGTTCATGAGCGCCTGGAATACCGCCGGAGCGTTGGTGAGGCCGAACGGCATCACCAGGTACTCGTAGTGGCCCCTGGGAGTCTTGAAGGCGGTCTTCCATTCATCGCCTTCTCGGATACGGACCAGATGGTAGGCACTCCGGAGGTCCAGCTTGGTGAAAATGGTAGCCTGGGTGAGGGGCTCGAAGGTGGAGTTCATGAGAGGAAGAGGGTACTTGTTCTTAATGGTGATCTCGTTGCGTTGGCGATAGTCGATGCAGGGTCGAAGGTCTCCATCCTTCTTCCCAACAAAAAAGAAACCGGCCGCCACCGGGGAGGAGGAAGGCCGAATGAGGCCTGCTGCCAAGGACTCAGAGATGTACTTATCCATCGCTGCCTTCTCAGGGACGGTCAGACTGTAGAGGCGGCTGCCGGGAAGGGGAGCCCCAGAGCGGAGGTCAATGGCACAGTCGTAAGGCCGGTGATGCGGAAGGGCCTGAGCCCGGGACTTACTGAAAACCTCCTCGAGGTCGTGGTATTCGGGGGGAATAGTCGAGAGGTCCGGGGGCGGCTCACAAAGGGAACTCCGGGGCGAGGGACTGGACGCCGCCTGAAGACACTGGGCATGACAGGAGGAGCTCCACCCCCTGATGGTACCGGAGGACCAGGTGATGTGGGGCTCATCCAGCGCGAGCCAGGGCCGACCCAGGACTACAGGGACAAGAGGGGATCTGGTGATAAAAAACTGGAGTCTCTCAACGTGGTTACCAGCAATGGTGAGAAGGACTGGACAGGTGCGTTGAGTGATGTCAGCCAGGCGGTTCTGGTCCAACGCGAACACCTCCAAGGGTCTCTCGAGGTCCTCAAGTGGAATGTTGGCCTGGGTGGCAAACTCGAAATCCAGGAAACTCTCATCAGCACCTGAGTCAATGAGTGCCTCCACCGTCGCCCGTTGGTCCGCCCAGGCTAGAGTGACGCTCGTCAGACGGTTAGGTGGTGCACGGTTGTGGGAACAAGAAAAACGGCTCACCAGGATCTCCCGGGGTCCCGGCGAGCCTGGTCTTTTGGCCGGGTGGGGCAATTGGAGATACGGTGTCCATCCCGGCCGCAGTAGAGGCAAAGGCCGGACCTGAACCTGGCCTCCCGTTCAGCCTGGCTAAGGTGTGTGCGTCCCAGCTGCATGGGTTCCTCCTCGGGCACCGAACGAGGACTACAGCCCCCTCAGCATCGACGGGGCACCGGTTGAGAGAGTGAACAGCTTTAAGTATCTCGGAGCCTACATATCCGAGGACTTGACATGGACCACACACATTGACAGTGTTGTGAAGAAGGCACGACAACGCCTCTACTTCCTCAGGCGCCTAAGGAAGTTCCAAGTCAGTCAGAAGATCCTTAAGAACTTCTACTCATGTACAATAGAGAGCATCCTGACTGGCAACATCACCTCCTGGTTTGGGAATAGCACTGCACAAGACCGAAGCAGACTACAAAGAGTGACATGTTCAGCCGAACGCACAATTGGAGGGGGGCTCCCCACCCTCCAGAACATTTACAACAAGCGGTGCAGGGGCAAGGCTAAGAGAATCATTAAAGACTCCAGTCACCCGAACAACTGCCTCTTTGAACTGCTGCGGTCAGGCAAGCGATACCGGAGTCTCAAGGCGAGCACAGAAAGACTCAGAAGAAGCTTCTATCCCCAGGCCATCAGGCTGCTCAACGAACAATGAACACTACACAACAACCATCCAAACGCACATAGCACACACATCCACACGCATACACTCACTTTAAACAAACACACTGTAGCACCCACTCCCCACACTTTATAGCACACACTCACTTTAAACAAACACACTGTAGCACCCACTCCCCACACTTTATATATATATTTTTTTGAACTTTCTTTTATTTTGTGTCATAATGAACATCACATTGCATTAATCATACAGTATAATATACTTGATTCACATAGTCAATGACATTTGTTATTCAGGCTCTTCCCTCTTATTCAATTTGTTTTCAAAGTATTCAGCGTAATCAAAATAAGCTGTATAATCCGAGTACGCCTCATAAACAACCCAGTGGGGAGGGATTTTTACAATATTTTTTTTTATGATTTTTTGTAGGATAAGAAACGAAAAAATAAATAGAAAAATAAATTTAGCAAAAAAAAATTAAAAATATTTAACAGAAAAAAAGAAAAAAAAAAGAAAAAAAAAGAAAAAAAAAAGATAGGGCGTCAGGAGGGTCAGACTCATGCTAGTGTATCTCCAGGTACAAGGTTACAAGTGACCATCTCTGTATAAACATATCTTTTTTCAGTTGCAATTGTGCAGTCATTTCTTCCATTGTATACATCTGTCTCAGTCTCTTGGTCCATTGTTTGATTGTCGGTGGTTGATTTTGTAGCCATGCCATAGTTATCATTTTCCTTGCTATTAACAGTATCGCTCTCAAGATGTATAACGTATCTCCATAGTATGTGCCTTTCGGTATACATCCCAAGATATAGTACGATGGATTCAGAGGTAAGTCAAGATCTAGAATGGTTTTAATCTCATTTTTGATATTCACCCAAAATGTCTGCACCCTTGGACAGTCCCAGAAAATATGTGTATGATCTCCGATCATTCCACATCCTCTCCAACATAGTGGTGAGGACCCACCAGCAAATCCGGAGAGAACTTGAGGAGTCCTAAAGTACCTGACCTTGACCTTCCAGTCAAACTCCTTCCACATTGGGCTATTTGTGATTTTATGATTGCTTGAATGGCTGTCCTCCCATTCTTCATTTTCTATAATCACATTAGCTTCCAACTCCCATTTTTCTTTAATATAGGTGGTGTCTCCTGGATCGTCTAGTTGTAGCATGTTGTAAATATTGGATATCTGCTTTCTTTCCATCAAGTTTTTTTCTATTGTGTTAATAAAGTACCGCTCCACATTTGTTGGTGGTCTCTTAATTGCTTCCCACTCACTGTGAGTCATTACATAGTGTCTTATTTGAAAGTATCTAAACAAGTCTTTCGAAGGTAGATCAAAACATTGCTGTAGCTGTGCAAACGATTTAAAACAGTCTCCTTCCATTAATTGATTGATAGTAACCAGGCCCAAATCCGCCCATTTTTTAAAACCCCCATCCTCCATAGCTGGCCGGAATTCTGTATTGTCTGCTATTGGCATGGCCCTAGATATTGATCGTGGACCTCCCCCCTTTTTCCTTACACTTTCCCATACCTTTAATGTATTTGTAATCCATTTGTTACCAATCTTAATTTTTTTCCAGTATGCTTTCCCCAGGAATATTATGGATCTGAGAGGGGTCTTTGGAATTGAGTTTTGCTCAATCTGTACCCATCCGGAATCTAGGTCCTTTTGTATCCAATGCACAAGTATGCATAATTGAGCTGCCCAGTAGTAGTTTCTTAGGTTTGGCAGACCAAGACCACCCTTGTTCTTTGGCAAACATAGTGTTTTAAGCCTTACTCTAGGTTTTTTCCTCTGCCAGATAAATTTGGATAGGAGTTTATCTAACCTTTTAAAGGTAGTGGCAGGTATTGGTATAGCTAGAGACTGGAAGAGAAAAATAAGTCTAGGTAGCACATTCATTCGAATTGATTCTATTCTTCCCAGTAGGGAGAGAGGTAAAATGTCCCATCTGGCCATGTCTGATTTGATTTGTACAATCAACTTTTCGTAGTTTGCTTGATATAACTGATTGCTGCTGGGAGTCAAAATGATTCCTAAATACCTGAATCCGTCTCTAGCCCAATGGAAGGGTGCTATACTATTCAGATGTGTTGGCCATGTTCCCACTATCATCATGGCTTCTGATTTGGTCTCATTTATCTTATAACCCGACAGTTCGCCGTAATTTCTTAAATCCATCATTATGTTTGGAATTGATTCTAAAGGGTTTTTGATATAAAGTAAAATGTCATCAGCAAATAGCGAGATCTTGTGTGTAATGCCTTTTTGGTCATCTATTCCCTGTATCTGAGGGTTTGATCTAATCATCTCCGCTAGTGGCTCTATGCCAATCGCGAATAGTAACGGAGACAAAACGTCTCCTTGGCGTGTCCCTCTCTGTATCTCAAAGAAGTGAGAGCAGTGACCATTCACCCTTACTCTAGACTTAGGATTTTTATATAAACATTTTATCCAATCTATAAATGTGTTATTGAATCCCATACCTTTCAATGTTAGTTCAAGGTACAGCCAATCAACTCTATCAAATGCCTTCTCGGCATCTAAGCCGAGAAGCATTGATGGTTCTTTTCGAGATCCAGCCACTGTTTGCAGATTTAAAGTTCTTCTGATGTTGTTAGCACCCTGTCGACCAGTGATAAAGCCAGTCTGGTCTGGGTGTATCAGTTTTATTATATGTTTCTGTATTCTTTTTTTAAGTATAGATGTCAATATCTTGAAATCGTTGCAAAGGAGACTTATGGGCCTATAGGAACTACATCTTGTGGGGTCTTTACCTTCTTTATGTATTACCGAGACAATAGCTTCTGACCAGCTTCCTGGTGGATCTCTCTCAGATAGGGCATAGTTATAAACTACACTTAATACTGGTGTTAACTGTTCAGTGAAATGTTTATAAAATTCATTTGAAAACCCATCTGTACCTGGTAATTTATTGTTCTTAAGCATCTGAATAGTTTCCCCTATCTCCTTCTCCGTAATAGGGGAGGTTAGCTCATCCGCCTCATCTGGGGATAGTTTAGAAAGCTTAAGGTTATCTAAGAAGTTGTTGATTTTTTCTTTCTTGTTTTCCAATTGCTGTGCTTTGTAGAGGTCGGTATAGTAATCTGCAAATGCATTAGCAAATTTCTTGCGTTTGCATTACTTCCATGTGTGTGCTGGGGTGTTTAATCTTTGGAACTATCCGACTTGACTGTATTTTGTGGAGCTGGAATGACAGTAGCTTGCTTGCCCTATTTCCCATCTCATAGTAATTCCTACCAGCAAATCTAAGGGCTCCTTCCGCTTTGTATGTCAACAGGTCATCTAGTTTTTGTCTGCAGGTTAGTAGAGCTTTTAAATCTTCCTCATCTCTGTTCAGTTTATGTTTCCTTTCTAGTATTTTTAACTCATTTTCTAGGTTCTGCTGTTTTTCATTTCGCTGTTTCTTTAGTGCACTTGAAATTGAGATCATTTTACCTCTCATTACAGCCTTTGCCGCGTCCCATAAAATTGATGGTGAGACATCCCCCTTATTGTTGAGATCAAAATAACTCTTCAGTTCTTCACTTATCCTCTCCCGTGTGTGAGAGTCAGACAGCATGGATACATTGAGCCTCCAATATTTAAAGATCTTATTGGTACTGAGGTTAAGTTGAAGAGTTAGAGGTCCATGATCTGAGATGGTCGCTGGTTCAATGATACATGATTCAACTTTGTCAATATCTTGCTTGGAAATACAGAAGTAATCTATCCGAGAGCAGCTACCATGGACCCCAGACCTAAAGGTAAAGTCTTTCTGCCTAGGATAGTGGAAACGCCATGCATCTATAAGTCCAAATTCTTTCATCATTGCATTCAGTGATCTAGATTTTTTTTAAATGGGTCCACAATCTACAGGAAGTTTGTCTACTTTTGGATTTAGTACACAGTTGAAATCACCGGCCATAAGGATAATTCCTTTGGCGTTACCAGCCAAAAGTGAGGCTATACCTTTAAAGAAATTGGGGCAGTCTTCATTTGGTGCATATATATTTAGAAAGGTTATGATTGATCCTCCTATTGACCCCAGGACCATAACATATATGCCCTAGTCATCTGCAATTTCCTTTTCTTTGGTGAAGTATACTGATTTGTTAAATAGAATAGCCACTCCTTTCTTTTTCCCTGTTTGACAGGACGCACTATACACCTGGCCCACCCATTCTCTCTTCAGTTTCTGGTGTTCGTTCATTGATAAGTGCGTTTCTTGAATGAATGCTATAGAGCACTGCATTTTCTTAAGTTGTCCAAAAAGTGTTTTCCTCTTTATTGGGTTGTTAAGACCATTTATATTGTAACTAATACATTTAAGGCTTGTCATAATGTCATTGTATTTCGTATGTACAACATAGATCTATCTTCCATAGTATATGAGCTTGAGGCATTTGTCAAAGAGTATACAACATAAAAAACAAAACAAAATGGTCCCCTATTCACTTGTAAGGGAAAACCTAGGGCTTCCAATTTTCCAGTAAGCTGTCTTACATAAATCACAAATGAAATAATCTCCCGATGTTCTAGAGAGGTGTAGCTTTCTCTCTCAGGGAGCATATTGCACTAAGTGCAGAGAAGTTAACCACAAACGTATAGGGTTAACCTTTGCCTGATAACACAGGCTAAGTGTGATCCGTCTATGGCTCAGTCTCTGATCTCAGAACCACATATAAATTAAAGTAGATTTGATATATTTAAATTTTCCCAACAGGTAATTAATACTCAGGGTAAATGATAATCATATTAGTCAGCAGCATGTCCATTATTTCTTGTGTTTTACACTTATTGTAAACATTTCGTTAGTCTACTATATCTAACTGGTTTACTCATCTTTATCGTCCATGAATGATCTTAGGTCTGCGGCAGATAGTGACGTCATGGCTCCTTTCGTTCGCTGCTCTCGCCCTCTTCTTTGTGTTCGCCACCTGTCCCTTGTCAGTTCTCTTTGTAGCTTCTCTCTTTCGTCGATTTGGACATGAATTCCCAGTTATTTCAGTGTGGGAATTGCATCCACCAGAGAGTCAAACACCTTCGTTCCCGATTCTGTTGTCATCCTGAGTCGTGCCGGGTATGGGCAATTAGCGCATATCCCTTTTTCCTTCAGCTGTTTGATGACGTGACGCACCTGACCCCTCTTCTTTTGCAGGTCTGGGGAGTAATCGTGATCAAAATAGATCCTTTTCCCTTGAAATGTGATGGGTTGTCCCCATGCGAGCTGTAATACCTGTTCTTTGATATTGAAATCTAGAAAGCGCACAATGATAGAGCGCGGGGGGGCGCTAGAATCTCTCGGTTTGGCCATCAGTGATCTGTGCGCTCTTTCTATCTTAATCTCAGACTCAAGTTCAGGTGTTACTTTCATGGATGTTGTCAATAGCTGCTTCACAAACTCTTTAGTATCCTTGTCCTCGCTACCTTCAGGGACTTGGTAGATCCGGATATTGTTGCGTCTGAGTCTATTTTGCAAGTCTTCACAAGTTGCCGTCATTTCTGCATCTCTTCTTACAAGGTATTTGAGCGCCCTCTGGAGTCTCATTCCACTATCATCCAGTTTCGTGATTTCTGTTTCAATGTCCGTAATTCTACCTTCTGTTTTGTCAATCCATTCAGTTACTTGCGACATAGATGTTTCAAGTTTGCTCACTGAAGACTGAGTGGCATTGTGTGCTTCTTTATTCTCTCTCCTTAGATCTTTTAATTCTTTTAGAATCGCGGATTCCTCTCTCTCTGTTTCCTCGTCGGTGTCGGAAGAGCTGGTTTGACGAGCCTGTTCATCTGTGACATCTTTCTCATTTCCAGCGTCGGTTTTGGTATTTCTTTTAGCTTTTCGTTTCTTCGGGCTCATCTTTAGACTTCTTACCGTCTCACTCGTTAAATGTTGCTGACAATATCTGTTTGTTGGGTCGTTTATCTCTGAGGTTCTGAGGAGCAAGAGACTCAAGCTGCTACCTCGGACATCACACAACCGGAAGTGACTTTATATTTATTGATGAAGGATTGCACTACAACTCGTACACCTTACTGTAAATTGTACCTAAATTGTACCTCATCCCATTTCTGCTTTGCACTATATAGTATTGTACATTAGTACACTGCATAGTATTGTATATTATATGGTAACTCAGTTACGTCTATTCTGCATCGAACATTGTACATATGTCTATACTGAACACTGTGACCTAATTTTCTACTTCTAATTTACATGCTATACTATGTTATTTGATACTATCTTGTCTAGCACAGTCTCTGGAGCGTAACAGTAAGAAGCATTTTGTATGAAAGTATTCTGTACTTCTGTATGACAACTATTAAAGAAACTTGAAACTTGAAAGGGGCCACTAGTTGCGGAGGGAGCAGGACGGACCGCAGTACCATCACGAGTGCGCGGGGTCTGGGGAACGTCTGGGGGTCCCAGTCGGGCCCTCTCACGCCTTCTCTCCCGGAGGCGTCCGTTGATGCGAATTGCGAGGTCGAATAGGCCCTCGAGGGAATCGGGCTCCTCACGGGTCGCGAGCTGGTCCCTTACTGCGTCGTTGAGCCCCCTCAGGAAGGTGAGACGAAGCGCTTGATCGTTCCAACCGCTCTCCGTTGCGGCCAGTCTGAACTCCAACGCGTAGTCGGTGACACTGCCACTGCCCTGCCAGAAGGTGCCCAACCGAGCTCCTGGGTCCTGGCCACGAGCTGGGTGGTGGAAAACCCTGCGAAGCTCTGCCACGAAGTCTGGGTAGGAAAAACAAAAATCAGCCCTCATTGACCAGGAGGCAGTAACCCACTTTGCTGCTCGGCCTGAGAGCAGGTTAGTCATGTAAGCCACTCAGGCTCCCTCTGAAGTAAATCGGCTGGGTTGATGAAGGAAAACCAACTCACATTGCATGATGAATGTGGCACAATCCTCGAAGTTACCGTCGAACCAACGTGGTTCGGAGAGACGGGGCTCCCGAGGTGCGAGGTCGGGAGGCGCGGGGTCCGCCACGGCTGTGGGTGGTGCTCTAGCCGAGACTCTTGGAGTAGGTGGGGTTACAAGCAGGGCGTTAAATGCTTCACTCAACGTCTGTAGTTGGTGCAGAATATCAGCCTGCTGATTACCCTGGGCTGTCTGCAGGGTAGCCAGAGAGCTAAGGGACTCCTGAATAGGCTGGACCTGAGCCCGGAGGTCCTGCACAGCAGCCACAGCCGCACCTAACTGTAGGCTGTGGTCGTTGGTCAATTCGATCTGGACCGCCAACGCTGCCTTGACCCTGTCTGTGTCGGCTGGGGTCGTCATGGTCGGGTCGTAATGTTATGGTTTGAAACCGACCCCAACAGCACGGCACAGACAGGTAGTTCAGAGTTAGCCAAAGACTAGGGCGTATTTTTTTCTGAAACAGGAATGAGCGAAATAACAATAAGAACAACAAAGGGGAGAATGTTCTTGGCAGAGTTGTCTGCGGCTCTGCAGATCGTCCCGGTATTGAGATGCAGAAGCGGCGTAGCGCCACTGCCTCTGCGGCTCTGCAGCTACTCCAGGATCCAACTCGGGGAGGAACGGAGAGAGAGAGAGAGTGGTCAATAAACAAGCCAACGGAATACAGAGGCAGTCCCGTCCTCCTTAGCTGAGTCCAGTATAAACACACGTGACTTAATCTTCAGTGTTACCAACACATACGTTTAGCTGAGCCCAGTACAATCCCACGTGACTTAATCTTCAGTGTTACCAACACACAAGTTTAGCTGAGTCCAGTACAAAACAAAAACGGCAAATCTTCAGTGTTATCCAAACATACAGAAAACAGAGAATCTAAAAGGTTTGTTCCAAAAGCTCACCAAAGCGCAAATGCGCAAAGCGGGCAACGAGGCACAGCTCCAACGGATGATAGAGATACACAACAGCGGCAACTTCCATAGACGTCCTGAAGAAAAACAGACGAGGCACAACAACGGGGGGAACAGGCAGTAGCAGTGGAAATCCAAAACGACCCGACAACGATTGACAGAAAGACCCGAGTATATGAAGGGCTCTGGGCACTGATTACAAACAACCGACAGGTGCGTGACGGCAATTGGTACTTGACCTAGAAGCGTGTGGTGGCACTGAGCCAATCCTCCTCACAGTACCTTGAAGCGTGTGGCGGGAATGGGCCAATCCTCACACACAGAGAAGAAAGCGGTATGTATCTGCTTGTCTAACTCCAGGGTAGATGGCAAATAAGCAAATTTCCCAAAAAGTTGCCATGTTCCTTTAAGTACTGAACATGAGGGTATCGACATGAATCTGCATGTAGGTGGAACACACATGTCTGCCCTTGCACACAATTAAATAATGTTACAGTATTAATATAGCCATCAATATCTTTTGCCAAATGATTAGGGCCTATTCATAAAAATAAAATAAAAATCTATTGTATTTATCAATGATTATTAGCTGATCCAAATGTCCAAATCTGGCTGTTAAGGGTAAGTGGTATTGTTTGTCTAGCAGACAGTGCCGAATGTTTGTGCATAATAGTATAGACATAGTAGCATAGTACTTGTATAGACATAGTAGCATACTACATAGTAGTATATACATAGTAGCATAGTACATAGTAGTATAGACAGTAAGTATGTTTTTTTTTTGTTGTTCTAATGATTGAATCATCTAATGATGATTGATTGAAAAGGTGTATTTTAGTCGACAGTGGAGGAAGAAGGGTTTCAGCTGTCCGGACTGTGGTGGGAAGTTTGTTCCACCACCGTGGAACCAGGACAGAGAATAGCCTGCTTAGTTTAAATACCCCCCAGGAGCCCGAAGAGGAGTGGGTCTCAGGCGGACAGAAGATGCAGAGCGTAGCGGTCTTGAGGGTGTGTTTAGAGACCATTGACCGGAGGTATAGGAGGGAGCCATTCCCCGTGTTGCACGGAATGCCAGGTCAAGAACCTTGAAGTGGATTTGTGCGGTAATGGGAAGCCAGTGCGGCTCTCTGAGAAGTAGGGTGATGTGAGCTGACTTTGGTAGGTTAGAGATCAGGTGGGCAGCTGCGAGACAGATGGGGTTTGGTGATTTTTTTTTCATGCAAATTGCTTTAAAACTTTGGAGGAAAAAAAGTGCATCAAAATAGCCTGCCATTGATACAAGAGCCTGGATTACCGAACGGGCACACTGGGCAAGTGCCAGGGCCAATTAAAAGGTCTTGAGTGCCCCAGGCTCATCATGTCTAGATTAATTGCATCATCTCACAAATTTCACTTGGAATATGTGCCCATGTAAGCATGATTTTAATTGAAAGAGGCCCCTGCATAGAGTGTAAAGTACAGAAGCCACAATTATTTCAGATTTCCTGGAGAAAAAAAAAATAATAATAATAATAAATGTATCAGGAGCATGCCCCCGGACCCCCCCTAGACCCTAGTTATGTCTGTCCCCGGAGGGACAGTGGGGGGACAATAACATGTTCTTGTCCCAGAGCCCCCTATAGTGGTATAATCTGGCCACGCTGAGAATAACAGAGTTTATGCCTCTGAAAAACACATGTATTTATCACATTTCACCAGGGAGGTCAAACATGTGATCATCCGGATACATCTCCCCCAGGCCACTCTACTGCGCCTGGCTGTGATAGTGAGGGGACTGATGGTGGCTGAGATAAAAGCCGGATGGAGGAGGACTTTCCATTCTATAGCGTTAGAAAACCCAACGGACTGTAGACACTGAGTGTCTCTGAGGTGTGTGTGCGGCACATTCAGACCTGGGCCTCCATTTCAGGGATGGGAAGGGGGAGGTCACTAAGACCTCCCCCTTAGAGGCCTGACTTCCAGCCCATAGAGTCCATATGCTATGCTTCTCACATAACGTCTGTGTTTCACAGATTTCCCTTGTGGAAATATAGTATGGTGATAAGGAATCAAGCCTGAGAAAGAGAACGCAAGTAAACAGTGAACAGTGAAATAAATGACGGGGTATATAAAATAAGAGGTTGAGAGATTAAATGAACTATAATGCAATACAGTTTATGACTGTTTTGAATCAATTGTGCCGTTAAAGATGCTGTAAGTGGTATGTCTCTACCTTCCCCTCCCCTCATTGAAACCAATTCTCCTGCCTGCAGAGCCTCAGAGCTGCCTGCAGAGCCTCAGAGCCAGGAACAAGTCAGACACATTCTACAAATGTGTCTAATGTGAAATATATAAGCATATAAGCAAAACTAGATTTTAGGTCTGTGATGAAAAAGGGCCTCGCGGGAAGGGGGGCCTCGCAAAAAAAAAAAAAAAAAAAAAAAATTCCCTTCCCGCGAGGCCCTGTTCGACCGCACTGCTCGCACACCCCCTGAGGCGGCCCTGCCTACCATTAAAACAAGCAAAGTATGCAATGAGATTGACAAATAGCTGGCCTGCCAACACACCAGAATCGCTTTGCGCCTCCTGGTGGCAGATAACAGAACAGCACTTCTACGAGAAATTACATTAACCCATTGTGGGCGCCACCTATTGCCGCCGATAGAATGGAGCTAGCAATACTTTACTCAAGTTCACTGACACAAATAGCTCTCTGGGAAGCCTATTGCTTATTAACAGCGAAGGAGTGCGCCGAATGCTTCCGCGTTTTCCCTGATTGGCTGCGACACGCCCCGCGGCAGGCGCGGCAACCGCAGAGCGGAGCGGCAGAGCTTGCGGCATTATTTAGCCGTAAACCGCCATGATTCTCATTCGAAGCTTAGCTCACCTGGCAGCGCGGCGGTCCTGCTGTCTTTTGGTTTCAAGTTTGAATCCCATAAATTTTTTTTCTTTTTCTTTTTTTAACGTGTATTCTTTCACCGGTTAAGGTTAGGCATGGTTAAGGTTAAGGTTAGGCATTGTTTCGGAGTTGGTTAAGGTTAGAAAGGTTAAGTTTAGGCGCTGTTAAGGAGCTGGTTAAGGTTAGAGTTTGTCTTAGAGAATGGCAATATTCTTTCTATGGTTAAGGTTAAGGTTAGGCATGGTTAAGGTTAAGGTTAAGGTTAAGGTTAGGCATTGTTTCGGAGTTGGTTAAGGTTAGAAAGGTTAAGTTTAGGCGCTGTTAAGGAGCTGGTTAAGGTTAGCGTTTGTCTTAGAGAATGGCAATAGACAGCCTATTTCCGCACTGCCGCTCTCTCGCGCTGCCGCGGTCACATGGTCACATTGTCACATTCTTGCACTCCTCCGCTGTTAAAAAGCAACACGCCTCTGGGAAAGGGCTTGAATATTGCTCCAAATTCATTAAAGAAATTTGACAGCGGGAAAATGGGTATGGCTATCTTCAAAAGGGTCCCCTGACCTCTCACCTCAAGATATCTGAATAGAAATAGGCACGATGGAACCTCCTTCACAGCCATGCCAAATATATGAATATCTCTTTCTTTGTTTTGTATCTTTTCACCTGTGTTTTTCTCCTATTTATGCAATGATATTTATTTCCCTTTTATATGTATTATGAATACTTTGAACTTTTAATCTTGACGGCATTACAATGAGTGTAAACCACAATGTCCATTTTGAGGATAAATAAAGCTTTCAATCAATATGCTATTTCTATGCGGTTTTGGGCTAAAGCCATGTGATTTTGCAGGCAGCACAAATATGTTATTTTCACCTTTTTAAAAAGGTCCCTAAACAGTCTTGGAGGTACATAAATTGTACTGTGGCTGTAAAGCTGAGACTCTTGTGGGTCCAAAGAGCCCAATTGCATTCATGTGTGATGATGCGAGTCCTCGTAAATGGACTGCATTTTGGACTGCATTTGGTAAATTGACTGCCTTGTAGTAGCCCTTTCAATGTGGTGACACCTTTTTATTTTTAAACTTGGCCAGACTGTGTGAAATGACCTATTGCGACCTCTAGGATAATCACACCCTCATAAACCTTTACGACCAGAAACTCACACTCCTACGCAGAGCTACCTCTACGGCAAACACCTCTGCCCCAAGTGCCTTATTACCTCATTATTACTACAAATTAGTTTGAAATAAAATGTGTTATACTTTGAATTGCATGTATACATAGTATGATGAATAACACAATATGAAATTTGTCTGAACATTTGTGAGTTATGCAATAGTTATCAGAGAAGTAAACAGACTATATTTTCTATGTAAGAAAACCATACTTTTATGGCTGTGTTCATTGTCGTTTCCATGGACACAGTGAATACATTATGGCAGCACAGATACCATAAAATGTAATGTAATCTTATATATATATATTTTTCTTTTTAATTATTATTTATTATTATTATTTTAGGAAAGAAATATAGGGGAGCAATTCACATAATATTATTTATTCAATATAATACGAGCATCAGTTAGTTTACTTCCGCTTTGGGCAGAGATGTTTGACAGTGGAACGTCATCCAACTTCTTGCATAGGAGTGTGCCAGAAACTAGAGGCCATTGAGAGGATGTGTACTGTAGCTTGCCTAGGTAAGTCGAATTTTGGAGTCATCTTACCACAAAGTAGTACTCGTCATCTAATAGCCAGAATGGCCCATTTTCCAGGAATCTCCAGATATAGTTATCAGTCTTGTTCGTTCACATCAGTCATTAACATAATTTCTTTGCTCTCTCCCTCAGTTGCGCTGCTTCTAGTGGAGCTCATATACATTTGAGCTTTTATCCAATCAGATTTTCCACCTGTGCTGTCTCTGGGTAAAGAAAATCTACTCTCAATTTCTTCAGGATTTTGAGTGAATCCCCTCCGCTGTTGACACTTTTAGTCAAGTCAAGTCAAGAGAAAGTCACGTCAGCTTTATTTATATAGCACATTTACAATGACTAAAAGCCAACCAAAGTGCTTTACAGGTAGGACACGATAAAAAACACATACAATAGATGCAAATAAATGAAAAAGGTACAGTACACTAAGAAAACAAGAGCAAGGTGCGATATAAAAGAGACAAGAAAATAGATAGATAGTCCAGAGTAACAGCAAACGTAATGTACAGGTGGCAGGCTAACTCTGGTCAAAGGCCAGGGGGAAAAGGTGCATTTTAAGCAGCGATTTAAAGGCCTCTAGGCTCTGGGCAGATCTTATGTGGGGGAGGCTGTTCCAGAGCCGAGGGGCAGCAGCAGCGAAGGCTCTGTCGCCCCTGGTTTTGAGCCTGGTCCTGGGCACCTCCAGCAGCAGCTGGTCAGCAGACCGTAGGGCATTGGATGGGGTGTGGTGGTGCAGGAGCTCAGCAAGGTATAATGGAGCCAGCCCATTTAGTGCTTTAAAAACAGTAGTACAGGAGTAATTTAAATCAATACGGAGACGGAGAGGGAGCCAGTGGAGTGAAGCCAGGACTGGTGTAATGTGGTCACGCTTTTTGGTAATGGTGAGAAGACGAGCAGCCGCATTTTGGACCAATTGTAGGCGACGGAGCAGCGGCTGGTCAATGCCAACATACAGCGCATTACAGTAATCTAGCCGGGTTGAAATTAAGGCATGGATTACCCTCTCCAGATCCTTCTCGGAGAGATATACTTTGGTCTTAGCCAGGAGTGGATATCATCATCATTTCATCATTTTATTTATCCGTACATGGAATCACCACAGTCCAACAGTACATATTCACATAATTCACAAAAAATACCATGGCCGAAAGGAACAGGAAGAAGAAAAAATCTTATATATACCTGCCCCTACACACGTACAACACACCGATAGACATATTGTGTAAAACCAAACAGAATATACCCATTTTGCAAAAAATAAATAAAAATTTAACATCAACACAACCAAATTAAATCAACATAAATAAACCCATTTTGTCTATCTATCAGTCAAACTACATATTTAGGTTAATTCATTTACACACACACACCCCCACACACACACACTTATATAATGTATTATACTTCTATATACTATCTAATTTCTATTTTATTATAATATAACTAAATCATACTATTTATTCTACACCATATTGGTACAGTATTATACAATATTTTAATATATTATTATTCTATGTTACGCTGCTATATACTATATTACTATACTCATACAGGCCTACACTACAACTCTATGCTACGTCCTGACACGCTAAACTGCAATATTATACTAAACTGTGCTATACTGTCTATGTATCTTTTCTTTGCACAACCTTTTGAAGTGAAATATATTATTGGAACTCTTTTCATCGTTCTGCAAAGAGTTCCATAGTTTGATACCTATAACTGAGGTGCACCTTTGTTTTAAGGTTGTTCGTGCAAATTGGTGTTTAAAATTTAATTTCCTTCTGCTGTCATCTGGACAGGGAACGAACAACCTCTGTATATTTGCTGGTAATACTCTGCATTTTGCTCTAAACAAAACTAATAAAGTCTGTATTTCAGCTAACTCTTTAAGTTTCAATAGTCTGGATTTAATAAATAATTCGTTGGTATGTTCTCTTGAATCTACATTGTGAACTATTCTTACTGCTCTCTTCTGTAATATAAATAATGGCTTTATGTTGCTTTCATACGTGTTACCCCACACTTCCACACAGTAACTCAAATATGGTAGGATGAGTGAACAATATAATATTCGCATAGAATTATAATCAAGCACATTCTTTGCCTTGTTCAAAACAAAAACACTCTTGGCTACCTTATTTTTTATGTACATTATATGTGGCTTCCATGTCAATTTCTCATCCAACATAACACCCAAAATTTTTAACTCGGATACTCTTTCAATATTAACTCCGTCAATACATAATGCCACATTGTCCTTCTTTCGATTAGTAAATATCATAAATTTCGTTTTTTCCAAATTTAGGGATAGCTTATTGTTATCAAACCATATCTTAAGTTTACACATTTCATTTACAATATCATCTGCTAATTTTTTAAGGTATTTTCCTGAACTGAAGAAATTTGTATCGTCAGCAAATAAAACAAATTTCAATATGTTTGACACTTCACATATATCATTAATATATAAAATAAAAAGTTTGGGCCCCAGGACCGAACCTTGAGGGACACCACATTCAATATTCATACATTCAGATGTGTAACCAGAGAGTTGTACATATTGTTGTCTATTTTCAAGATAGCTACTTAACCAGTTCATCGCCACCCCTCTCACACCGTATGTTTGTAATTTAGAAATTAAAATGTGATGATCTATCGTATCAAATGCTTTTTTTAAGTCAATAAACACCCCTATTGTGTAATTCCTCTCATCTACTGCTGTGGTTATTTCTTCATATATATTCATTAAGGCTAAGGCTGTTGATCGATTTGCCCTGAATCCATACTGACTCTCACTCAGCAGGTTATTCTTTTCAATAAAACTATCTAATTTATGAGCAAACACTTTTTCAAGAATCTTGGAAAATTGTGAAAGCAAAGACACTGGTCTGTAGTTGGTAAAGCTGTGTTTGTCCCCAGATTTAAATAGAGGAATAACCTTTGCTATTTTCATTCTGTCTGGAAAGGTGCCTGTTTGAAAGGAAAGATTAAAAATATGACACAGGGGGTTAATTATACAATCAATGGTCTTCTTCACAATTATCATGTCAATTCCATCACTGTCAGTTGATGTCTTATTTTTTGAATTTAATGCTATTTCTATAATTTGTCTTTCACTCACATGTCCTAGAAACATAGACTGCAACACTTTACTTTCCCCTGTCCAGTCTTTATTTGCTTTCCCTTCATTATGACTTTGGATATTCTTAGCAAGGTTTGGGCCTACATTTACAAAAAATGAATTAAATTCATTTACCACTTCATTGACGTTTTTAATAATTATATTGTTGTCATTAATGAAGTAATTGGGTAAATCTGCAGATACAGCTTTGCTTCCAATGACATTTCGTAAAATCTTCCAAGTTTCTTTGATATTATTTATATTTTCCTTTAAGACATTATTATAGTGTTCTTTCTTTGCATTTCTAATTATAGTAGTTAATTTATTTTTGTAAGCTTTATATTGATTTTCAGCCTTTTTTGTTCTTAATTTGATAAAATCTCTATAGAGTTTGTTTTTCTTTTTACTTGCATTTTGTAAGCCCTTTGTCATCCAGGGTTTTATTTTATAATTACATTTTTGCTTCCGTACTACCATTGGACAGTGTTCTTCATACAGCGACAAGTAAATGTCCAAAAATGCCTCATATGCAGCATTTACTTCTTCCACATAAACCCCTTTCCACTCCTCATTAACCAGATCATTCCTGAACTTGGCTATTGTGTCATCAGTTCTTACCCTTGTGTATCTAAGGGAGTTTTCTTCCTTCTTTGTCTTAATTTGACAGTCATATATTACAAATATAGGTAAGTGGTCACTAATATCATTTATCACAAGTCCGCTTTTAATATTGTTCTCCAAAGTGTTTATAAAAATATTGTCAATTAATGTAGCACAAGTTGAGGTTACTCTACTGGGTTTTGTGATCAGTGGGTAGAACCCTCTGCCATATAGAGCATCCACAAAATCTGACGTGCAGTGATTAGATTGCTTTAAGAGATCAATGTTAAAGTCTCCACAAATCAGACATGTTTTGCTCTCATTTAACCCATTCAATAACTCTTCCAAACTGTCTTTAAATGATTCTATGCTTGACCCTGGTGTTCTGTATACACAAGTAACAACAATATTCTTCACCTTATCCATTTCAATTTCCACAGTTATACCTTCCATTAAGTCATCGATTACTATACTTTGCACTTGTTTACATTTCAAGTCACTGTCCACATACAGGGCCACGCCCCCTCCCCTTTTGTTGTTTCTATCCAGGTGATACAGCTCATAACCCTCCAAGTGAAAATCAGCACAATTCTCCTGCTTTAACCACGTTTCAGATAATGCTATAACTGAAAATCTATTATTAAATGTTTTTAAGTATTCATTAATCTTGGTGAAATTCGCATAAAGGCTTCTACAATTTAGGTGTATCAACGAAAACCTATTTTCTGGTTTAACAATGTCATTAAGCTGTTCATCTGTATAATATTTACAGGTATTATTAATTGCATTAAACACATGAGTCTCAGGATCAACATCATATTCAAAATCATATATTTCTTCCGTATCCGACATTGTGGTTATGTACTTGATTTCCGGGCTCCAGTGAGCCTACTTCTTTAAAGTCACCCATGTATGTATCTCCAAATACAATTCCACCCAAGTTGACCATACCATACAGCTGGCCAACATGAGCCCTTGGCTGCCCAAGACACATCTCCATAGTCCATGCTGTAGTTGTCCACAATGCCTCTCCACAAAAGTAGTCCATGCCATAACTGTCCGTGGAAAACATATACACACCCAGATCCAAAATTGAAAACAATAGTCCATGTCCATAGTCGAGCAAAAAGTAATTCAAGTTATCTCTTTCAGTCTGCAGTATCCATGCATTCAACATGCGGTAGGAAACAGAATCCCAGTCCAAAAAAAGAAAATGGAATCCCAATAGACAGTATAGATAAAAAATAATCCATGATATCTCTTTCAGACCATAGGTTCTATGCCAACCAAAGAATGCCATAAAGTTGAAAATGAAAAAGCCAAAAAAAACAAAGAACAAAAAAAAACATAAAAGAAACATATCTTCCACATGTCCAGACAGAAAACATCTTGGCCATACAGGCCTACCAGAAAAAAACTCAGTCAATAAGGTAAACAGCATGAATGAAATCCAAGTCATCGGTCCCAAAAAAATATATTTAGGCATTGTCACTTGTATTGCTCCAGATCATTCAGATTTCGTACCGCAACCACCCTGGCCTGCTCTGGTGGTCCGTTTAACTTTATAAATACTTTTCCATTTCTTGACCAGGTTGCTTGGATCTTGTTTTGCTTTCTGAGGGCACGGCCATACCAAGCTATTTCAGAATTCTTCTTTGTTAGGTGCTCGTTTATATACACTCCAGTATCTCTAAGGTTTTTGGATTGTCTCAACACTTCAACCTTATGCTTTCGATTTGCAAGCTTGACAACAATCGTGGTCTTGGTGTTTTTTTTGTCCTTGCTTGGGAGAATGTGACAAGCCGAGATGTGCTGGCTCTCTAAGGGAATGTTCTTACTTCTCATGTATTGAACCACTTGCTGCTCTACTGTATACAGTTCCTCAGGTGGTGCATCCTCACCTTGTCGGTCACCGGCTGTTGCTCTGGCATAGCTGCGATGTTTGATTTCCAGCCCAGTGATGATAAGGTCATCAGCACGAGAGTACTGCTCCAAGTCGTCAATCCTTTGTTCCATCAGTTCGATCTTCTGGTCCCTTTGGTTGATTGTGGCCTTCAACTCACGAACCTCCTTCATTAGTTTCATGATGTCACCTTGTTGTTTTACCACTTTGCTGATCTCCTCAGTCATAAAATTTAGTGATTTTTTTAATTCTTCAAATTCCTCTGCCAGTTTTTTGATCGTCATAGTCATCTTTGCTCCAGCCGGTCACAAGTAGACAAAGAAAAAGGCTTAATGAGATACTACTATGTTTCAAACCACCATGTGCTGCTCCCAGGCCTTTAACAATGTCCTTGTTCAAAATACACCAACTTGCAAAGATTTACCCAAAAACTGGAAATAAACATTACTTTGCCATCAGTGGTGATTTCATTCTGTATGGATGGCACTGTATTTTGGTGATTTCTAAAGGATTGTAAAGTATTTCAGGAAACCCTGAGCAGAGGAAAGGTAGTGACGGCCATCTTGCTTTCCAAAATGGCTGACGGAATGAAATGACACCCCCTGAGGCGGCCCTGCCTACCATTAAAACAAGCAAAGTATGCAATGAGATTGACAAATAGCTGGCCTGCCAACACACCAGAATCGCTTTGCGCCTCCTGGTGGCAGATAACAGAACAGCACTTCTACGAGAAATTACATTAACCCATTGTGGGCGCCACCTATTGCCGCCGATAGAATGGAGCTAGCAATACTTTACTCAAGTTCACTGACACAAATAGCTCTCTGGGAAGCCTATTGCTTATTAACAGCGAAGGAGTGCGCCGAATGCTTCCGCGTTTTCCCTGATTGGCTGCGACACGCCCCGCGGCAGGCGCGGCAACCGCAGAGCGGAGCGGCAGAGCTTGCGGCATTATTTAGCCGTAAACCGCCATGATTCTCATTCGAAGCTTAGCTCACCTGGCAGTGCGGTGGTCCTGCTGTCTTTTGGTTTCAAGTTTGAATCCCATAAATTTTTTTTCTTTTTCTTTTTTTAACGTGTATTCTTTCACCGGTTAAGGTTAGGCATGGTTAAGGTTAAGGTTAGGCATTGTTTCGGAGTTGGTTAAGGTTAGAAAGGTTAAGTTTAGGCGCTGTTAAGGAGCTGGTTAAGGTTAGAGTTTGTCTTAGAGAATGACAATATTCTTTCTATGGTTAAGGTTAAGGTTAGGCATGGTTAAGGTTAAGGTTAAGGTTAAGGTTAGGCATTGTTTCGGAGTTGGTTAAGGTTAGAAAGGTTAAGTTTAGGCGCTGTTAAGGAGCTGGTTAAGGTTAGCGTTTGTCTTAGAGAATGGCAATAGACAGCCTATTTCCGCACTGCCGCTCTCTCGCGCTGCCGCGGTCACATGGTCACATTGTCACATTCTTGCACTCCTCCGCTGTTAAAAAGCAACACGCCTCTGGGAAAGGGCTTGAATATTGCTCCAAATTCATTAAAGAAATTTGACAGCGGGAAAATGGGTATGGCTATCTTCAAAAGGGTCCCCTGACCTCTCACCTCAAGATATCTGAATAGAAATAGGCACGATGGAACCTCCTTCACAGCCATGCCAAATATATGAATATCTCTTTCTTTGTTTTGTATCTTTTCACCTGTGTTTTTCTCCTATTTATGCAATGATATTTATTTCCCTTTTATATGTATTATGAATACTTTGAACTTTTAATCTTGACGGCATTACAATGAGTGTAAACCACAATGTCCATTTTGAGGATAAATAAAGCTTTCAATCAATATGCTATTTCTATGCGGTTTTGGGCTAAAGCCATGTGATTTTGCAGGCAGCACAAATATGTTATTTTCACCTTTTTAAAAAGGTCCCTAAACAGTCTTGGAAGTACATAAATTGTACTGTGGCTGTAAAGCTGAGACTCTTGTGGGTCCAAAGAGCCCAATTGCATTCATGTGTGATGATGCGAGTCCTCGTAAATGGACTGCATTTTGGACTGCATTTGGTAAATTGACTGCCTTGTAGTAGCCCTTTCAATGTGGTGACACCTTTTTATTTTTAAACTTGGCCAGACTGTGTGAAATGACCTATTGCGACCTCTAGGATAATCACACCCTCATAAACCTTTACGACCAGAAACTCACACTCCTACGCAGAGCTACCTCTACGGCAAACACCTCTGCCCCAAGTGCCTTATTACCTCATTATTACTACAAATTAGTTTGAAATAAAATGTGTTATACTTTGAATTGCATGTATACATAGTATGATGAATAACACAATATGAAATTTGTCTGAACATTTGTGAGTTATGCAATAGTTATCAGAGAAGTAAACAGACTATATTTTCTATGTAAGAAAACCATACTTTTATGGCTGTGTTCATTGTCGTTTCCATGGACACAGTGAATACATTATGGCAGCACAGATACCATGAAATAAAATGTAATGTAATCTTATATATATATATTTTTCTTTTTAATTATTATTTATTATTATTATTTTAGGAAAGAAATATAGGGGAGCAATTCACATAATATTATTTATTCAATATAATACGAGCATCAGTTAGTTTACTTCCGCTTTGAGCAGAGATGTTTGACAGTGGAACGTCATCCAACTTCTTGCATAGGAGTGTGCCAGAAACTAGAGGCCATTGAGAGGATGTGTACTGTAGCTTGCCTAGGTAAGTCGAATTTTGGAGTCATCTTACCACAAAGTAGTACTCGTCATCTAATAGCCAGAATGGCCCATTTTCCAGGAATCTCCAGATATAGTTATCAGTCTTGTTCGTTCACATCAGTCATTAACATAATTTCTTTGCTCTCTCCCTCAGTTGCGCTGCTTCTAGTGGAGCTCATATACATTTGAGCTTTTATCCAATCAGATTTTCCACCTGTGCTGTCTCTGGGTAAAGAAAATCTACTCTCAATTTCTTCAGGATTTTGAGTGAATCCCCTCCGCTGTTGACACTTTTAGTCAAGTCAAGTCAAGAGAAAGTCACGTCAGCTTTATTTATATAGCACATTTACAATGACTAAAAGCCAACCAAAGTGCTTTACAGGTAGGACACGATAAAAAACACATACAATAGATGCAAATAAATGAAAAAGGTACAGTACACTAAGAAAACAAGAGCAAGGTGCGATATAAAAGAGACAAGAAAATAGATAGATAGTCCAGAGTAACAGCAAACGTAATGTACAGGTGGCAGGCTAACTCTGGTCAAAGGCCAGGGGGAAAAGGTGCATTTTAAGCAGCGATTTAAAGGCCTCTAGGCTCTGGGCAGATCTTATGTGGGGGAGGCTGTTCCAGAGCCGAGGGGCAGCAGCAGCGAAGGCTCTGTCGCCCCTGGTTTTGAGCCTGGTCCTGGGCACCTCCAGCAGCAGCTGGTCAGCAGACCGTAGGGCATTGGATGGGGTGTGGTGGTGCAGGAGCTCAGCAAGGTATAATGGAGCCAGCCCATTTAGTGCTTTAAAAACAGTAGTACAGGAGTCATTTAAATCAATACGGAGACGGAGAGGGAGCCAGTGGAGTGAAGCCAGGACTGGTGTAATGTGGTCACGCTTTTTGGTAATGGTGAGAAGACGAGCAGCCGCATTTTGGACCAATTGTAGGCGACGGAGCAGCGGCTGGTCAATGCCAACATACAGCGCATTACAGTAATCTAGCCGGGTTGAAATTAAGGCATGGATTACCCTCTCCAGATCCTTCTCGGAGAGATATACTTTGGTCTTAGCCAGGAGTGGATATCAGGAAGGCAGCAGGACCGGACGGCATCCCCGGCCGCGTCCTAAAAGTCTGTGCCGACCAACTGGCCCCGGTATTCACTGACATATTTAACCTGTCCTTAGAACAGGCTGTCATCCCCACCTGCCTGAAGAAGTCCACTATTATCCCTGTACCCAAAAAATCCAAGCCTGCTTGCCTCAACGACTACCGCCCTGTAGCTCTCACCTCCATAGCCATGAAGTGCTTTGAGAAGCTAGTAAAGGGCTACATCTGCTCCTCCCTCCCCATCAACATGGACCCCCTGCAATTTGCATACCGCCCCAACAGGTCCACGGAGGACGCCATAGCCCATGTGCTGACCACAGCAGCATCACACCTGGACAAGATGAAGGGGAACTATGTGAGAATGCTATTCATCGACTACAGCTCGGCATTCAATACCATAGTCCCCTCCAAACTCATAGCCAAGCTCAGGGACCTGGGCTTGAACTATGACCTCTGCCAGTGGGTCTTGGACTTCCTGACGGGCAGACCCCAGGTGGTGAGAGCAGGCAACTGCACCTCCTCATCCATCACCCTCAACATAGGGGCCCCCCAGGGCTGTGTTCTGAGTCCCCTCCTCTACTCCCTGTACACACACGACTGTGTGGCTCAGCGGAGTAGCAACACAATCATCAAATTTGCCCACCACACAGTGGTGGTGGGCCTGATCTCTGCCAACGACGAGAGGGCCTACCTGGAAGAGGTCAAGGTCCTGGCGGGATGGTGCCAGGAAAACAGCCTCTCCCTGAACGTCAGCTAAACAAAGGAGATGATTGTGGACTTCAGGAGGTCGGGGGTCAAGGACTACAGCCCCCTCAGCATCGACGGGGCACCGGTTGAGAGAGTCAACAGCTTTAAGTACCTCGGAGCCTACATATCCGAGGACTTGACATGGACCACACACATTGACAGTGTTGTGAAGAAGGCACGACAACGCCTCTACTTCCTCAGGCGCCTAAGGAAGTTCCAAGTCAGTCAGAAGATCCTTAAGAACTTTTACTCATGTACAATAGAGAGCATCCTGACTGGCAACATCACCTCCTGGTTTGGGAATAGCACTGCACAAGACCGAAGCAGACTACAAAGAGTGACACGTTCAGCCGAACGCACAATCGGAGGGGGGCTCCCCACCCTCCAGAACATTTACAACAAGCGGTGCAGGGGGAAGGCTAAGAGAATTATTAAGGACTCGAGCCACCCTAACAACTGCCTCTTTGACCTGCTGCGGTCAGGCAAGCGATACCGGAGTCTCAAGGCGAGCACAGAAAGACTCAGAAGAAGCTTCTATCCCCAGGCCATCAGGCTGCTTAACGAACAATGAACACTACACAACAACAACCATCAAACGCACATAGCACACACATCCACACGCACACACTCACTTTAAACAAACACACTGTAGCACCCACTCCCCACACTTTATAGCACACACTCACTTTAAACAAACACACTGTAGCACCCACTCCCCACACTTTATATTTATTGATGAAGGATTGCACTACAACTCGTACACCTTACTGTAAATTGTACCTAAATTGTACCTCATCCCATTTCTGCATTTCTGCTTTGCACTATATAATATTGTACATTAGTACACTGCATAGTATTGTATATTATATGGTAACTCAGTTACGTCTATTCTGCATCGAACATTGTACATATGTCTATACTGAACACTGTGACCTCATTTTCTACTTCTAATTTACATGCTATACTATGTTATTTGATACTATCTTGTCTAGCACAGTCTCTGGAGCATAACAGTAAGAAGCATTTTGTATGAAAGTATTCTGTACTTCTGTATGACAACTATTAAAGAAACTTGAAACTTGAAACTTGAGTCTGAGGTGGAAAAAAATTGTTTTAACCACCGAGCTAACCTGTTTGTCAAATTTAAACGAACTGTCGAAGATTCCTCCATGGTTTCTGACAGAGGAGCGGATATTGGAGCCCTCAGCCCAGTAGAGTCAACCGAAGCGTTTCCAAATAAAATAATTTTCGTTTTGCGCTCGTTTAGGTTGAGAAAATTGGCACTCATCCATGTTTTTATGTCGGCCGGGCCAGGCAATCTAACAGTGGCTGTAGTGTAGGTACAGGTTTAAGGGTAGGTAGATCTGCTCATTGTCGGCAAAGCAGTGAAAGGACGTGTTGTGCTTCACAAGGATTGAGCCTAAGGGCAACATGTATAATAGAAAAAGAATGGGGCCCATTATCGACCCCTGGGGCACCCCACAGGTAAGAGTGGCCGCAAATGAGAAGAATTCTCCTAACTGAACTGAAAAGCTCCGGCCAGTCAGGTAGGACTTGAACCAACTTAGGGCGATGCCGACATATTGTTCAAGCCACGACACCCGTGTCAAACACGGCTGTGAGATCTAAGAGCATGAGAATGGCGGGATTGCCAGAATCAGCAGCTACAATTTTATCATTTAGAACTCTCAGGAGGGCTGTTTTGGTGCTATGGCGCGGTTTAGCCAGACTGAAATTTTCCGTTGATTTTGTGTGCATCGAAAAACAATTGTAATTGCTCGCTCCCGGACCTTTGACAGAAAGGGTAGTTAGAGGAAGGACCTTTCAAGAAAAGGAGAGAGCATACAGGTGCATGAGTGTGTTTCTCACTAAATGCAGCTGATGCCACGGTCACTTCAATATTGTCTTTCAACCACTATTTGAGCACTTTTTAGGATATATTTGGGTTTTTCGTTTAATTTCTATATGATGATAATTAGAAAACAGTTTTCAACATTTTGAAAGTTTGGAAAATAAAGATTATCAAAGTTGGAGTTGGATTGAAGAGGAATGAAGTGGATTTCCAAATAATCCATCACCGAATATGTTTTCATCTGTGTCTGGTCAGGTTTTCTGTTACCAAATCATGTGTTTTCATCTATCAAGGTACGTTGTCATGGAATGTGTTTACATTTCCATCTCTTAACTCATTGACGCCATTCCTTGAGTGTTGATATTCAGTATAACAGCACTGGGACTTTTAACTATATATATATCACTCCGCTGCACATTATAATAACCGTTAATTAGGCTAAAACATAAATATTTTCAAATTGAGTGAATGACATTGGCCTCTGTTCATCTTGTTATCAACAAGTAAAGACTTTGAAACTCAGTTCAAAATAATTATCTAGTGATATGCACTTTTTTCAGCAAATCTCTTAGTTAAAACACGATTGCCTAGAGCAGTGTTGTATTTATAGATGAAGCAATGTTATTTATTCCAATGTCGCATGCCCATCTGTCTCCGGAGAATGAGCATAAGGTATGGGGAACGAGATAATCCAATCATCTAAACGGTTCACTCAAATTATGTTTCTGACAACATTTTAGGCAAGAAATGGCCGGATCTTAATTTATATTTGATCTGCGATTGAGTCACATCGGAATGATCAATTGAATGACGTGAATGGAGGCGAGCAGGCGTTCACTCTCGTCTTCCTCTCTGACACTTTCCATGTGTCCAGATGAATGTACATGATACATAGTAGCAGGCTGTGCTGGAAAATGTTTGTGTTCCGGTTGCCTGGGAACAGTCCAAGTTCAAGAGTGCAGTTGTGGAACTTCTTGTTGGCAGAGCTAAATAAATGATTAAATAAACACACAAATCATAATCGGTTACATCGCTTATTACTGTTAACTAATACATTAAATACTGTTGTATAAAAGCAATATCACACTCGAGGCCATGCTGTTATATCAGAATATCAGCATGGCTGTGATATTCTTCGGTACTTGGACTCGTACCTACAACCGGATCATAGCCGTGCTGATATTCAGTATATCACTCCCTCTCATATGATATTGCTTAATCATACAGTTAATTAACAGTTAGTTCCAACCAAATCATTTGATTGGACAAGAGGCGTTCCATGAGTGCCGGTATTCAGTATAACAGCACTGGGACTTTTCACTGCGTCGCACAGGTGTTCTATTAATAATAACCATTAATTAGGCTACATTAACGGTCGTTATCAATAGAATATTTCAGCTAATGAAGTGAAATATTTATTATCATCAACTATCCAGCTCGTTTTTATAGTGTAACGTTTGGTTACTTCTAATCATTGGATGTACAGAGAGGGAGAGAGAAAGGATCTACGCTCATTTCCCCTCCCATTTCTCTGTGTGGGAGCTGGAAAATTAAACCCAACGTGTTCTGCTATATGAGCGTTCAGGTTGCCTGGCAACGGTCCAAGTTTAAGAGTGCAGCTGTGGAAATAATTGTTAACAGAGCTAAATAAATGATTATATAAACAAACAAATCACAATCTGTTGTCGCTTAATACTGTTAATAAATAATTGGCGATTGCAGAACTGTATAGAAGCAATATCACACTCGAGGTCGTGCTGTTATACTGAATATCAGCATGGCTGTGATTATCTACGGTATGAGGCTGCAGCCGTCCCGATATTCAGTATAACTGCACTCCCTCCCGTGTGATATTACTTAATCAAATTGCTTAATTGATGGCACTTAAGGCCCAGATGTAAAATACACAGCCCACCACTGCTCATTATTAATACCAAATCACAGTGTCTCTGTGACCTCTTCAAGGTCTTGAGGTTTTTTAATGGGTTCTTTTACTTTCATGTGGGTAAAAATGGGTAGAGATTGTTTCAAAGCTGTATAACTAATTGAAGAATAAACAGGGACGGACAACTCATCACCCAGGAAGCCCAACAGCTGGAGGGAACACTTCCAGGAACTCCTAAATAGACCTCCCCCAGAAATAACACCAGAGATCAGCAGTGTCCCATCAGAAACATTGAAGGTCAACTGTGGGAGGATATCTAAGGATGAAATAACCAGAGCCATCAAAAAGTTGAAGGCTGGAAAAGCACCAGGAGTTGACAACATCCCCCCTGATATTCTGAAAGCTGATCCCAAAGCGACCACAGAGGTTATATACCACCTCCTCAACAAGATCTGGGATACAGAGGTAATCCCAATAGAATGGAAAACGGGCTTAATGGTCACCGTTCCAAAAAGAGGAAACCTCAGTGAATGCAACAACTGGAGAGGCATAAAGCTCCCTAGCAAGGTTCTTTGTAGGATTATCTTAGATAGGATACAAGCAGCCTTAGACGGTCAGTTGAGGAAAGAGCAAGCAGGTTTTAGGAAGGATAATGAAGTTACAAATCAGCTGTGACTTTGTAAACAACAGTTATGGAATTACCTATTTCAGAGCAAGAAAGCAGACGCTGGATACAAGTTCAAAGTCAATGGCTTCAGGTTCTCAGTCGATTTATTCAGCAGGGCACCAGCATAGAATACGGCAATATCATCACAGGATGCAAAATAATCTCTCAGTGACACAGCCAGTTTGGTTCTGTCGTGTGTGTGTTCCAGTTCAAAATGACTGCCTTATATATTATATGCGCAACCCAAATCTAATACTGTTCTGTAATTTGCTACCACTACTGGCCAACTGGATGGGTGGGTTTCCGATGGCTGAAAGTGTGTGGGTCGTCAATCAATTGGTCATGGGTTGTGTTTGATCACATTGCTCTAAAAACCTGTTTGTCCTGTGTCTCTTGGGAGGACGCATGGAACAGAGTGTGTGTGTGTGTGTGTGAGTGTGTGTGTGTGTGTGTGTGTGTGTGTGTGTGTGTGTGTGTGTGTGTGTGTGTGTGTGTGTATGTGTGTGTGTGTGTGTGTGTGTGTGTGTGTGTGTGTGTGTGTGTGTGTGTGTGTGTGTGTGTGTGTGTGTGTGAATGTGTGTGTGTGTGTGTGTGTGTGTGAATGTGTGTGTGTGTGTGTGTGTGAATGTGTGTGTGTGTGTGTGTGTGTGTGTGTGTGTGTGTGTGTGTGTGTGTGTGTGTGTGTGTGTGTGTGTGTGTGTGTGTGTGTGTGTGTGTGTGTGTCTCTGGGATGGGGGTTTCTGTCACTCAATGTTAACGGCATTATCCCGGGTGTGTGAGTCTTAATCTCTGTCACATGCATTAGTGTGTGTGTCTCTTGTTAATCAGCCAAAACTGGTTCCTAGGGGGGGCGGGGGGGGGGGGGGGGGGGGTTTTGTGAGATAGAGTTGGTGTGTGATCACTTCAGTTACAAAAGTCAAGCCAACTGTTGTCTGTTTTCAGCTTAGCCATTCTGAATAATGCTATAATAATGTTGAATAACCCATTAGTCAAATATACACGATAATATCAATTCTATTGACCATATGAACATAAATTGTTACTTCATTCCTCTCTTGTGGATCAATAGGATCCACACAAGCAGAATTATTTATGTTTTAATCTCATATCCTAATTTGTATTTTTCCATATTGGTTACCGTTATTTTTAAGTTATTCCTATATTTAGCTTAACTAAATTAAACCATTAATATCTTTCAATGTATGTAACCTATCAATAGTAAGATAACATTTATATTCAGTTTTCCTAGACATTTTTTAAATGAAAATTAATATTAATCAGAAAAGTAATTTCTAAAATTCATAATAACAGAAATAATAATAATACAATTTAAACAGAAGGAACTACCAATCAAGTTAATATTACTAAGAATAATATCGGGAAAGATAATAAAGAAAAGAAATAAAGAAAGAATGTTAACATTATTAATACAAGAAATAATAATCCAAGAAATTAGTAAACGAATTATAGTCCATTTGTCATAAAATTTAATTTGTAAAAATAAAAAAACGTGGTCGCTCTTTTGTCGTTGGTCTTATGGTCATCCGTTGTCCATCTGTCCACCTTCTCTCTTTAAGAGAAATATAGCATTGTTTTTCTCTTATATTGTTTTTCGTCATGCAAGGCAATCAAACATCGTCTCATGGCACACAAACGTCTTCCTCTCATGGGGCAGGTGCCTCTGTCTGATGTCAGCCTGATGTTTGGTCGGGGCTCGGAATCCCGGTTGGATGACCGCAGGCCTTAGTGATGCCTCCCCCTGATTCCTCCGTCTGGCCAGTGCGTTGGCCGGAGCTCTGTATGAATGTCAGTGTCGAGTATATATATAAAAATCATAAAAATGTATCATTGATTTTTTTCATCAAGTCTCGCTGTATCTTTTAGGTCTAGTTGTCATTCTTTGTGGCCTATGGCATCTCGATGTCTTTGCACTCTGAGAGGTGTGTCGTCAGAATCCAATGTAGTGAAGCCCTCGTTTTCCGTCTGAGTCTCCCTCTCTTTCTCCCGACAGCTGTCGGTCAGGTGTCTCCTCTCTGCCATGCCCTCGATCTCCACCGTTGTTCTCCGCCGATGGTCTTTCTGTGAGGGCTGCTCCCAATGACAGCCTCTTTGCTGTCGTCTGGTGCAGTGTGCCACCCTGGGACCACCTCCTGCAGTGTGCTACCCTGGGACCACGTGGGCGATCGTGCCAATTGTTGCAGGATCACCAGGTCGTCTCGGCCCCCCAGAGTTTCTGATGCGATGTGGTATATAGCTCCACCTCTCTTGTCACTGGCTCCACCTCTCTTGACATGCTTTTGTCATCCCCTGTTGGCGTGTTGGGTCGTTGAACCTCTGTGCATGGTTGCTTGGGAGGATCGCCTTCTCTCTGCTCTGTGTAGTTTCCTTGTGGACACATAATTTGTAGAAAATCCCTGGCCATGTTAGTTGTTCCCTAATCTATCTACTCTCACTCTATGTTCATAAAAAAATACTTAACTAACTATAGTACAGCTAATTTCATTTTCTGATTCAACCTTGTGTGTGTGCTTTTTCTTAATTTATTTTTCCTTTCTTAAATATTCAGTTTTATAATTTCACTTTTTATTCCATATTGTTTCTCTTCTCCACCAACATATGGTCTGAGAATTCAGCCCTGTTTAACTATTTATTTAGCTAATTAATCTATATTTTTAGTTATTTCTCCATACATTACATTTACATTTAGTCATTTAGCTGACGCTTTTATCCAAAGCGACTTACAAGTTCTGTGCGACAAGACAGCAAGAAGGGTATAACTCTATCAGCTGAGTAACAATGTTCATCAAAGTGTTGCGTGTTACAGTGTAGGTTAGTTTATTAGGACAAGTGCATGACATTAAGGTTAGTCGGGGTTAGATTTTGAGTTATACATGTAAAATAATTTTTGTTTGTTGTCAAACACATAAACACATAAACAAACATGACAACACACGATAAGATATACAAGCATTAGTTGACAGTGCACATCCAATGAAATCACATTTTAGTTAATTGTCTTATATAGGATATACCCTTAATACCTGTTATCTAAAAACCTACACACATATGCTCCAGCTCGTACCCCCCCCCCCTCCCGGACCCCCCATTGGATAATCCATTAATTTTCCCTCGCTCCTAACCAGACATTACCATTATATGCTAGCTTTTATTTTCTCCACCACTTCTAACCACAATGTCATTTTGGATTCATTGAGACCCAAAATTCTTGCTGTAGATATTTCTTGATAGATCACATTCGCAATTTTTTTCCGGTTGGAACCATCGTGATGCTATCAGCTTTTTAGCCACTGTGATACCCGATAAAACCTCTTTAGCTGTGGATGTACTGCACACTCAAAAACATCATTCAGCAGTAATACAGAGGGGTGTACAGGTATATTCCAAGGTAAGAGATTTGATAATTGCTGGGTCACCTCTTTCCAGAATATCTTAACTGGTGGGCAGTCCCAGTACATGTGCATAAATGTCCCCTCGTCCCCATTTGTACATAAAGAGCATTTGGAGTCTTGTATAAGACCCATTTTTTTCAGTCTTATAGGAGTCAAGTATGTCCTGTGAATATAGTTAAGATTGATTTGTTGATGATCCGGGTTCCTTGATGTGAGTCGAACATTTGCCCAGGCTTCTTGCCAATCAAAATCACTTTCCAGGTCTGGTATATCCCTCCTCCAGACGGAGTCTAGGTGGAGGGTTTCATATGAGGATGTTAGTAATTGATGATAAAAATCTGAAACAAAACCTCTTGATGTCTCTCTTTCATAGAAGAATTTGTGGTATCTGTGGTGTTCAATTGGTTTCGTTAATGGAACACCTTGAGTCTTCAAACATAACAATAACTGTAAGTAAAAAAGATGTGTGGACTTGGTGAGATTACATTTTTTTTGTATTTCTTCATAACTACAGAAACCCTGTTTGTTAAAAACATCCCCTAATGAGTGTATGCCTTGCTTTTCCCATATAGGGAATCTTATAGGTCGTTTTCCAATCAAGAGTGCATTGTTATTGAATAAGGGAGTATGATTGTGCCATTTATGTGGGTTAGGATATTTTTTTTGTGTTTCGCGCCATATCCGGATCGCATGAGTAATTATGGGGCCAAATTTCCGTTCGCAATGCTTGATTGATAGTTTAGTGTATGCTATGTCCTTCAGTCTATGTGGGGCTACTATGTTTTCTTCTAATTTTCTCCAGGATACTAATGATTGGGGATCAAACCATGTTGTCAATAGTCTTAATGTGTACGCCTTAAAATAGTGGAAAAAATCTGGAAATGCCATGATGCTCTGTCCGGTGGATCTTTTTATACGTGGTGGTTTGTTATTCCAAATAAATTTGTATGTGGAGGAGTGTAATTTTTTCCAGTAACCCTCTGGAGGGGGTAACGGTAGCATTGAGCTGAAGAAGTTGATTCTAGGTAGTACGTCCATCTTAACTATTGATATCCGAGTCTGTACTGAGTTTTTAAGTTTTGATTTTGTTTTGGATTTTTGTGTAATTGTGCTTCACCGTTTGTCTTATGGTGGGGAATATTTCCACTCCCAAACATCTAAAATGTTTTACCATAGGTATCTCTCCTGGGAGGGTTATATCTTTTTTTGCAGGGGCGTTAAGTAGAAGGAAAGCCGACTTCGGCCAATTTATCTTGAATCCCGATAAATCTCCAAAGTTCTCAATCAACTTGAGCAGATGAGGCAGTGTGGTGTTGGGGTTTTGCATGAACAGTATTACGTCGTCCGCATATAAACTAATTTTATGTTGTGTGCCCTTGATTACAATTGGTTATATGGATTGGGATTGTCTTATATATTGTGCTAAAGGTTCTAATGATAGATCGAATAGTCCAGGACTAAGAGGGCAACCCTGTCTAGCTGAGCGTGATACCGGAAAGATTCCGGAGGTGATTATACCTGTTGTAATCATGGCCGATGGGTCTTTGTATACTACTTTAATCATATCAATGAAACCTTTACCTAACCCCATCTTCTCTAATACTGCCCATAAATACGACCATTCCAGCCTGTCAAAAGCTTTCATTGCATCCAGGGACAGCATCGCCTTAGGTATGGTCCTTGTCGGCATCAAGTACGTGCATTATTCGTCTTATGTTATCAGTGATCAGGCGGCCTCTTATGAAGCCAGTTTGGTCCGGATGAACTAAAGATGTCATATGCTTTTGTAATCTGATGGCTAATACCTTAGAGTACAGTTTGATATCGGTTCCGAGGAGGCTTAAGGGTCTGTAACTACCGCACTCGGTGGGGTCTTTGTCTTTTTTGAGAAGGACTGTTATGAGTGCAATATTGTCGTTCTTATGGAAGTTCCCCTCCTTGACTGAGTATAAGATCATATTTAGTAATAAGGGTCCAATTATGTCCCAACAAGAGAGGTACATTTCTGGTGGGATACCGTCTCTTCCAGGAGCCTTACCACTTTGCATTTCGGATATGGCCTTCTTGAGTTCCTCTAGTGTGATCAGTGTTTCTAACTGTTTAGCGTCATCCTCTGAAAGTTTAGGGAGAATAATTTGATTAAGATATGTGTCCATTTTGTTTTGATCGAAGGTCGTTTCTGATTTATATAAGTTGGAGTAGAATTCTTTGAATGTATCGTTTATTTTTTCAGGGTCTGTTTCAAGTACTTGTTGTGCTCTAATGGTAGTTATATCTGCAAATTTTGCATTAATTCTTAATCGCATGGCTAATAGGTGACTGGGTTTAGAACCTTGGGAGTACTGCTGCTGTCTTGTGCTACGTATTTGTATTTCCGATTGTTGTCTGTATATGGCATTGATCTCTTTTTTTAGTACCTTAACTTGATTTTCTAGTCGAGTTGAGTTGTTGTATTGTAAAGAATTAAATAACGTTGAGTAAAGCGTTTCCAGTTCAGCCATTTTGTGCATCGATTCTTGCGCATTTTGGAGGAAAAGCTATCAGTGAAATCCTTGATCATTCCCTTTATCGACATCCATATTATTCTGGGGTCTTGCACTGAGTTTGCATTCTCCCGTAGGAATACTGTAAGAGCTTCTTTGAGTTGTGTAATGAATTCCTTGTTATTAAGCAGCATCGAGTTAAATCGCCATCTTGGGGCTCGGGAAGATAGTATACCAAATGTTCCTTTTAGGAGTAAATAACAGTGATCTGATAGTGCATTGGGTATCATTTCCACTTCATAGTTATCAAATAGTCTCGGGGATGCAAAGACATAATCTATTCTGGATAATGTGTTATGTCTCGCAGATCGACAAGAGTACTTTAGGGTCGTGGGATTAAGTGATCGCCATAAGTCATTTACACCTGTAATCTTCGACCAATCCTTTAATGCATTAGATGAATTATTTTGTTCGCTGGAAAAGGCGAGGTAAGATTTGTCCATCCTTGGATTCCAAATGGCATTAAAATCAGCACCTATTATAAATGAGTAATCGGGAAGGTCTAACATTGCTTTGGTTAGTGTAGTGAAGAAACCCACTTCGTACAAATTTGGGGCGTATACCGCTACCAACGCTATTTTCCTGTTCTTGTGTACAATCTTAGCTATAGTTATCCGACCATCTACATCAGACCATACTCCCTTTAATTCAATATTCAACTTACGTCTAACGACTATGGCTACACCCCGAGTTCTCGTACCAAAAGAAGAGTGACTAATATTATGATATGTGTTGTCCGCTAACGTATCTATGTCTTTCTCTAGAATGTGCGTTTCGCTTAGCAGAGCAACGTCCACCTGTTCTTTTTTCATCAGTGTGAGCACGCTTTTGCGTTTGAGTTGGTTATTTATTCCCCCAGTGTTCCAGATCATTATATTCAAACTAGCCATAATCTATACATGTTGTTGTGTAGTTGATGGTAATGCTTCTGGAGTGCGAGGCAACAATAGATATACATCCAACTAGTGAGGTCCCGTTGAGAGCCGATCTTAAAAACATACATATATACAAATAAAAATTCCCTTTCCCCCCCTCCCACCGAGAGTCGTACAGGATTGTGTCCCATAGACACATCCTACACGTATGACTCCCTCCCTTAGGCCACCGGATTACCCAAATTGAGCTTTGTAATCCTACTCTTCCTATGCTAATAGCCATAGGATCTGAAACTTTCATTCTAATTCAATAGAATGTCGCTTTTGGTCTTGCGCCTTCCCATTAATGTACTAACAATAGTGTGAAAAATGAAAAATATACCTTCATTAATATATTCATTTGAACCTTCTACTAACTTATGTAGGAAACATCAGAAAAAAGGAAAAGAGTGGAGATAAACACTAATACCTTAAAATGAAAAAAAAAATTAAAATAAAAAAAAATAACAATGAAAGATACAAAATTAAAAAAGGAGTGAGAACTAAAATAAAACTCATCAGAGAAAAACAGAGAAAATAAAATTGAGTAAAGAGAAAAAAGAGAAAAACAGAGACTTTTAGAGCTACATTGTGCAAATCTCTAAATCAGTGGAGTAATTATTTAAAATATTAGAATAACCTTGTCGTGCTTATACATTTAGATGTGGCTAATGTCTTTTTTTTTTTATTTTAAAGCCTTATTAAAGCCTAATTAAACTTCAGTCCTTGAATCCTATGCTTATTCACACCGGATGTTAATGTTAAATTCACAGGCCTTCGTTGAAGGGGTGCATTATATTCTAGAAGGTTGTGGAATACCCTGGTAAATATGTAAACACTGCTGTTATGTTCCAGAATGATCATCCTACCCAGGGGTCATGACCTACTAGTATTTTCCGGAATATTCCTTTGTGTCCCTGAGCAGCCGAGAGAGGAGCCCAGAATGTTCCAGAATGCTCATAATGTCAACGTTGGATTATTGTCTCCCCAAAGACCAGAAGACTGTAAATATAATGCCTTACAAGCCATATTAAACATCTTGTGCCTTATTGTTGTCCACGTGCATATCATCTGTTACTTTTGTTGAGCCGTGGTAAAGTCATTCTAATAAAATTACTAAAATACAAAGAGAAAGAGAGAAATGAATAGGCTTATCTGTTCTGAGCCAGTGTTTCGTCCTGCCTGGGGGGACCGGATCCATGTTGCTTCATGTAATCTTTCATGTAATCTTCGGCGGCTTTAGGCGTGCGTATTCCCTGCCTAATACCGTCTTTTCCCAAGATCGATAAAAGTGCCGGGTAGGTAAGGATTGGCCTGAGACCACTCTTAAACATTCTCTGCATCACATCCTTGTAGGGGAAACGCTGAGCTATGGCCTCCTTGCATAGATCTTCGTAGATGGATATTGAATTTTCACCATATTTCAGTTTCCCCCTTTGATTGCGCGCTCCTCTAATGATGGCGTCTCTTGTTACCGTCTTGCGCAGGGTAACAATGATAACTCTCAGACAGTTAACTCTTTGGCCTCGTGTACCGACTCTGTAACATTGGTCCACTGTCGGTGCTGTGGGAAGGATGTTATTACCTAAAATATCTACTAACACTGTTGGAAAGCTGACGTCTGTGCAATTGACTGATTCATCCAGTCCCACAATGCGGATATTATTTCGCCTGTAGTAACGTTGGGTCTCGAGCTGCCTCTCCATTGCTTTCTCTTCGACTTCTTGTATTTTCTTCCGACACTCTTCTTCCACCTGTTTTATCTCCTTCGATAACTCTGTTAATCCATCGTTGGCGTTCTTCTCGTTCACTTGGACCATCTGTGTAATTTCTATCACCGTATTCTCCACTGCCGTGATTCGCCCAGCCTGTGCAGCGGCTGCTTTCATAACCTCTTCGAATTTAGCATCGACGTGTGCTTTGAATTCATCGATGTGTAATTTGAAAGCTACCATCTGTTCCTTCCCTACTTGTATCTGATCTTTTATCAGGATAGTCAGAGAGTTGAAGTCGGGTTGTGAAATTGCACTGCTTGTGTCAGTTGATGTTGTGGGTGCAATGATGGACCCGATGGTTTTGTTGGAGATTATCTTCTCAAGTTCCCCTGCTTTATCTTTTACGGTATTTTTACACGTTGTTACCATTGTGTTATCAACTGCTGTCTCCCTCTCAGGGCCAGTCATCATTGGTCCCGGTATATTCTCCACTATAGTCCCCCCATCGGGGCTAGTCAACAACGGTTCCGCCGTTGCCTCGCCTGTTGTATTTCTTGATCGTGTCAAAATAGGCGCCGTTGGAGCATCTGTGCCGAATCTCTTTCCAGTCTTTTTCTTATCCTTAATATCCATGTTGAGTCTTTCTGTCCTTTGATATAGTTAGTAGAAGGTCTTATCAATACATACGATGTGGTTTAATCTCTTTTGGTATTGTTCAAATAAGGTTTTTAAACTAAATTAACGTTGACGGGAGCGGAGCTGTAACCAAACGCGTGTCGCTTCGCATTGCGTTCAAACCGGAAGCCTAATTCATCTTTCATATTTCCTACTTATTGTTTCTAAAATTACTTGTACACATCTTCAACAATACATGGTTCATCTGTTAACATACTCATCCTGGATGCTGACTCCTACTGTAGTGTTATTTTATTCTGATTCGTGTATTCTAGTGTCTGTTTGATTACCTCATTTCAGTTGCACAGACCTGGCCTATTACTAACTCTATGTTATTTTGAATTGTATACTATGTCTATTGTGCTTTTTATTTAAGTTAGTTTATATTTCCTAATTTCCTTTACCTTGTCTTAATTTTTTATTATTTCACTTTCGTTGTACTCACCTCTGTTGTCCTGTGCACTCTTTTCCATCAGCTCCCACCAGGAAAACGGGGTCCGCGACAAATATCCTGTTCACTTTGTTTTTATATCAACTCTCATTGTGTCATGTTTCTATTCTTACTTTATTTGTGCCCTACTCTTAAGTGGCCTTCCTCTCTGTGTGTTGTGTATTTATTTCTTTTCTCTCCTGCCATTAAACATTTTCAGTCAATATGATTATAGTTTGCCAGTTTTGGGCTAACCTAATTGCAGGAAGGCTTTTTGCATTTTTCATCCCCACAAGATCTTTGAATTTTTATTCACTTTGTCTGGTGCATTATTAGTCCAGAGATATGAGTCTGGAGATGTCACTTATTCAGTGTTGATAGTGTCCTCAATGCCTATTGCAATTTCTGTGTTTCACTCTCTTCACCTCCCCTTCTCTGTGTTCACTCTTTCAGTGAGTCTTTGCTCACAGTGATTTTTACGGCTCCTGTAATCGTGAATGTGCCTGCCTTAGGTTGCCGCGGGTTTCTCTCCGTGCAGTCTTACGGTAATATAATGAATTAATCATTATCATTATCAATCATTATCATTCTTCCATACCTGCCTGTTTTCAGCGTACCCATTGGGACCGCGTCGCTTGTTGAGGGGAGGCATATTTGCGCGCTGCCATTGCTGATTTAATGGCCTGCTTTGTCATTGTCTGAGTTGAGATTTCTCAACATTTTCCTTTTTGCTCCAGAAGTGTGATGTAGTCACTAAGTAGGCTTCTCCTATTTCCTTTTCAAATTACTGTTCAGATTTTTTATTTTTTTTTCCAGAGACTTCCTTTGTAATTAGGCAGAAAAAAAATGTAATTCCTAATTTGTGTGTGCACATGTACGTGTGTATGTATGCATGTTTTTATATTGTTTCTAATATAGTCCTTGTCTCTCTTACACAAACCTTCAGTTAGGTGACCCTGTGGTTGCCTTTACTCGATGGACGTTTGTCACAGACTCCGTTCTCCCGGTGAGACGCTGTGAAGCAGAACAAGGCAAAAAGAGACATGTTTTACTATATATACAACTGTAATTTCAGATACAATTTCTTCAAAATGTTGCATAAATGTTGTTCTTTTAACATTATTTTTATTGAGAGAATTTGTGATAGAAATATAAAGATACTGTTTTGTTTTCGTTGTTTGTCTTATTTATACAACACAGGTTATGTTCAGAATATAAATCTCTGTTTTCACTTTCTCCTTTCTTTCCTCTGCCTTCTCCACTTGTAGTTTCTTAAAGACAGAAGAACATGTTAGTCACGCGTTTTAGTCATTCAAACAGTATCATTAATTTCCTATGGGTATTAAACTGTGCTCAAATAGAATCTTCTTCTCTTTTCAGACCTTTGTGTCTTCCTGTTGCCACAACCGTAACAGGTTATAAGCCTCCGTTAATGATATTTGATGTCTCACTTTCCTGTATCACATACCCTGTCGTCTGGTCCAGCCAATTTAAGGGATACTACAATGTCGGAATCTATGACATCAACTATAATTCACTTTAATCAACTGCCAGCCTAAAAGTGATTTCTTCATATCATGCATTAATATGTCAAATCCATTTTAGCTCCATTTCCTAATTCGCTTCCAAGATTTATATTTGAATACATTTTATTCTAGTCTTGTCTACTTCTATATTTTCCTTGTTGGAAAAGGATTCAGCTTGTTTTTTGCATTTTAAATTAATAATTGATTCTCTATATCCTCTCTTTTGACCCTGTCCTTAGTACAGGATCAAAATGTTAATACTGTTGGTGTCACGCGTTCTCATTCACTCATTATCACATACTTTGAAACATCTTATTGATTATTGTACCATATCATCAACAACAGGGAAATCACTCCATATGTGGTCTCCTACATTTGCATTAAATATATTCAAAACATTCCCTTCATATATAATTAAAAACGTTTTGTCTTAACTAGCACACTGGTATAAACCATTGTCTCTTAGTAAAACATTAATCAATTGCACTCTTGAATCTAAACACATCTAAACACATCAGTATTATTTTCTGTTAGTGCCTGCATCCTCAACAGGTCACACCTCCCGCAGTCATTCATAAGTATGCAAGTTACCCCCCTTGGACATCTGTCTTCTCTACATATGTCCACCTGTCATCAGCTGTGTCATTTACACAAGTATTAACTGGCTTTATCCAGTATGCATACAACCGGCCATCATCCACTGTTTGGGAATGAAGGCCTGTCGCCAATATGACTGCCCCTAATGTAATTGACAGCACAGTGAGGCCAATCAGAATGAGATAAAAATGTTTAACCTGTTTGTTCCTGTCTGCAATCTGTAAGGACAAAGCAATGTCCTTTATCTAATAACTAATTGTACTCCTGAATTATACTATCCGTAATAGCAGTGTCCTCTTTCTGTGTGTATTTACCCGCAAGGTAATTTCTTTATAAGCAACCCTCTCTACATAGTTCTAAGGAGCTAATGCCTCTTTTGATATATTAAAAATATAAAAACACTTGTACCATACATATTCACACAAATAATCATCATTTAATCACTACTAAGTGTTCAATTTGTTCATATACTTCACACTCCAATCATAGGCCTCTAATTTAACTGTATTTAACTGGTCAGACATACTGCATATAGACCAGGGGTCTCAAACTCAATTTACCTGGGGGCCGCTGGAGGTAGAGTCTGGGTGAGGCTGGGCCGCATCAAATATTCCACAAAAAAAGGGTTTCAAGTATTCCAAAAAAAAGTACAACTGATCCAATCGTCTCAATCTTTAGCAATAACAATTCAGAACATTAACAGTTCTTCAGAACATGAACGGTTCTTCAGAACATAGGCTTCTCAGTGGTGTCAGTGGACTCATCCACAGCTATGGAAATGCACTGTGCATTTTTTTTATTCTATCACAAAGCTGTTTATTCTGGTTGCTGTGCGATCTGAGGGGGATTTGCTTTTGTTTGCCTTCAAACATGGTCTCCATCACTTCAGTCATACATTATTTTATTATGTATGCATCAGAGAGAGAATGGCTTCTTGCCACTGAGTGAGGACTTGGTATCTGTATGTCATATATGTCCTGATGAATTGAAAATGGGGGACCCTGATGTAAACAAGACGAAAGTCTTTCTCTGGTCTGCATCCCCTTAACAATTGTGTGTATTGAGCTGTACTGTATTGTACCCATTCTGCAATCTGTTAATACAGTTTTCAATCAATCAATCAATCAATCAATACATGTCAATTCTAGCCTCCGATCCCATGACGTCATTTATCTCCTGCGGAGTGAGGATTATAAAATGAACGTGTTTTAAAGTGTGATGCTGTTTGTCATTTTAACAGCAGATACACTATCTTAAATTCCATTGTCCCCGACAGAGCGTGTGACGGGGAGCTCGGACGGGATGTGTTTGTTATTATAGCATTAGCTGAAAAGCTAGCGTTAGCTACGTTACATCAAATCAGATGATGGCCTGTCCTTTCTCCAGGACCTGACACTCTGTCCGTCTATCAACAATAATGCACCCATCGTATATAAGTCAAGTAGCTACTGACTAGCGTTAGCTGACTAACGTTATCAAATGTCAATGTGAAAACCTTGCGGGGAAGACGAGCTAGGTCAGCTAGCTTAGCTTGACAACGGTCCCGTGGCTAAAGTTGGTGCTATTCATTATCCAGCAATAATGGCTGCAGACCTGCAAGCAAAGTACAGCAAGTTCCAAGTGCCAAAGGATAAGAGTCTCTGAGGCGGAGTCTCAAAAGAGAATGTTGAATATTTATGTTGCATCGAAAATCACAACATTCGAACGTCACTACTAGCCAGAGTCTCTGCGACTGCTACAGACTGAGTAGCGAGTGCAACACCGTCTAATGTCCGTGCGGATAATTGGAGTAGGGTATATCTGCAGTGCCGCAGCCCCATAAAACGTCCAACTCTCGCGCAACGACTCAGCAAACAGTTGCGTGCGGGCCGCATTAACACTACACTTTGACGTCAAGTAGGGGGCCGCAAAATATCATCCCGCGGGCCGCAAATGGCCCGCGGGCCGCAAGTTTGAGACCCCTGATATAGACTCACTCCCTCCCCCATTTGAACTATTTTTAATCTCTCCCAACATCAAGTGTCCTCTTATGTGTTAACTGTGTGAGTTTTAACCTGATACTCTGTGTATGTATATATCTGATATTTGTGTACTAAATTTGCAATGTGATTAATCAGGATGCAATATTTCTACTGAAATGCAGCTATTGCTACCACCTTGTGGTGAAAAGCGGAAATTCCTCACATACATCCATACATACACTGCATTGTTCCATTCAGACATACTCACGCATTACGTCCTGTAATGATAAACTGTACCTATTCTTAACTTCTATATCATAAAAATTGATTTCAACAACACTTTCACATATTCTACTTCATTTAGTTATTCAAGTTGCAACATCTTAGGGCAATATCCTATCCTATCAATAAATGCTATTAAGAATCTTTCCTTGTCTTTTAGTCATATTACATCACAGGCTTATGGATTTTATAAAGAAAGTGATCAATTTTCTATTACATCTTTTTCACCCAAATGCATATTGACAGCAGGGAAATTCATACAGTAATAGTCTAGTATAGTGAGATTTGCCATCTTACTGCAACAAACCATCAAAATGAAATAGAATATCCAAAGTATTCTGGTTTATTTGCCAAACTTCTTGTAGTAAAAAGAGCTAATATATTGTAAACAAAACCGTGCGTTTTTAAATGTAAACAATCATTATTCACATACTTCATTCATTTCTTCATTCATTCTGTGCAAACGCTCAAAGTCAACTGTTCCATTCACTGTAAACCCCGGATGTTCCATCCTGAAGCAACTCCATTTGTAAGCATATTGCTCAAATCATACTTTAGTTCCCCCCCCCCACAGGTTATACATACAAAACATTCGTCCAACATTATCCAAACATATTTTCCTTGTCAACGATACTAGTAATTTTTCTTTAAACGCTTTTTTTATCACATGAAATCATAAGATAATATCCTTATTCTAACGTGAATCGATATAAACTATATTATACGTGTTTATGCCGTTTTTAAAATGCTATTTTTGTACATCTAAGTATAGTTTTGAACGTTTTTGAAAACACGTAGTTCTTCAGTACCAAGGACAGCGCCTTTATAATATAGTGCATTCAATGTCTTCTCATATCGAGCGCGGTTTTTACACATAACACATTAGTCATGTAATATCGCCACCTTCCTAACGTTTTCATTCATTCGTTTCCTAAGCTATAAAAGTGCCATTTTACACTTCCTTATTTACAGAACGGACGTCTTTATTCTGCAAAATAAGTATTACAATACAATACATGGATCCATGTTTTCCTATTTCCACAGAGCTTGAAAATGCGTCTTATCAGACCTTGTCCACTTCCTAACAACACGGGGTCTAGTCAGTCAGACTTCGTCCTGTTAGTCCTAGCGTGGATTCATCCGATTACCGTCAACGTCATTGTTTCTGGGCCTCTGAATATACATATCTATTTTCTCATAATAACTTGTCTACGTTACCTGTTAATCCTAGCCTGGATCCATTTGGGTCCAGTTCTTAACAGCACGGATCTAGCCAATTTAATCTATATCTAAACCTTTTATTAAATAATTATTATTTATAGTATTCAGAGTATTCAGTAACCATAACTTTGAGAATCCTTAAAACAGGCAAAAGGTTCCCCACCCAGGAGCGACCATAGATTTCAAACGATTTGGCAAGTTTAGCAGGTTTTTTAAACATCTATTCCTAATGAATTATGCCAATAGCTCTTAACCTGTTCCACCCCAGGTGAAAATCTGCATAAAATGTATACCTAGGTAAATGGAATATTGCTCCACTTCTACAAGGGCTATTTGCATATTCTTGGTATCTAGGTATATCTATGGACCTCAGTGAATGTATTCTCAGTGTCAGAAATATTGTGTCTATTACTATAGTCTAGAATGGAAATAGGGGTCCACGCGCACCCCCCGGAACTTTTTATGCCACCTGATTTTTCTTAATCCTTAACGTGTCTACTTTCAGAATCTGCCAGGTGCCAAGCTGAAATAATGTCCGAAAGGCTCCATTTTTAACCCTTTATTGCACCTAACCCAAAACCGAAACATTAAAATTTGATGTAGCAAGAGGCATAACTTTTGAAGTAAACAACATACAGAGACAAATGAATACATTTTTCCATACAAGTCTGACCCTAGGAATTCAATGGGATGGTTATTTTTTTACATTTGACAACATTTTGACTATATTTCTGGACAAAAAATGCAAAAAAATGCAAAAAACGCATAGAGTGAATATTTGTTGACAATCAGTTTTTTTTCAATCCTCCAAGTGTTTATTTTGAGATTATATTGGGTACCAAGCTGAAATAATGTCTCAAATGCTAGTTTTAACCCTTTATAGCACCTAACCCAAAAATTGAAGAATTTAAATATAATGTAGAAGAGGCATAACTTTTGAAGTAGACAACTTACAGAGCGAAATTAATACATTTTACCACACAATGTTGATCCTAGGAATTCAAGGGGATGGTTATTGTTGACATTTGACAACATTTTGACTGTATTTCAAGACAAAAACAGCAAGAAATGGCCAAAAATGTTTGTATGACCAACTACCTTTTCATTTTTTAAAGCGCATAGTGAATATTTGTTCACAATCAGTTTTTTTCTAATACTTTAGAAGTGTTTATTTTTGCATAATATTGGGTACCAAGCTGATGATGTTGGTGACCGGGGCTCGACAGTTGGTTGACAGTTGGTTGCAGTTGGTTACCTGGTACCTGGCTACCTGCAGATGGCAGTCTCCCACTGCTTTCTTTGGGAACAATCTCAATGATTTTCTTAGTAAGTATTATTAATCATTATTATAAGTAATTCTTCAACAAAAGCTCTTCAGAAATCACATCTGTAATCTTGACTAAGTAGTGTTGGTAGCTAGCTAAATTGGTAGCTACAGTAGCTAAGTTGGTAGCTAGCTGTGTAACTGACCGCCAAGGGTAAAGATGTCTATCATCTTTATTGTCAGTAAGCTTTGATTTGCGTTGGTCTAGATGATCAACTTCTCTGTATTGGCTCAGAATACTGAGCTCTCTATTTAAGAAAAGAATATTTTGGAGCCACTTGTGCATTTTCATTTCGTGTCCACATGGGGGCAGAGCTCGTCTTTCCTATAGTATAAAGGTCACAGCATCCTGTGTGACCAAGGCGGAAGTAACTCAGAGACAACGACGGAGCAGACAGCGAATTATGTATAATAGAAGAACCTTACTCCAGTAAATAACTCCCCTTGGTAAAGCGGAATAAGGTATGTCGAACACTAAAATGTATTATTATTATTACTGTTGTTGAAGAGGTCTATATTTATGTGTGTAACTGCCAAACATTTATAAACATGTAAAGTGGTGCACTCACTGAGTAGCTTCTAATCAAAGGCACCTGCTGCCGGACAAATAACGTTATTATTTATCATTGTTTTTTCCCTGAGTGCCTTTTTTATGGAAGACGAGTTCACCCTTAATATCTTTGAATGCAATTGTTTGTTTGAACACGTTGGGTGAACAACATGTGAACAATATTGAACTGTGAACTATGTAACTAATTGTATGTTTGTGTTTGACTGTCCTATGCAGTTTTCACGGTGCAAACGGAGCAAATGATGCAACCGTCACTACCTGTACAAACACGGTGCAAACGGAGCAAATTATGCAACCGTCACTACCTGTACAAACACGGTGCAACGACAAACTACCAAAGAAAAGCTACAGTACTGCTAAGCTGAAATGCAAAAGAAAAAAAGAGAAAATAAATAAAAGCATCTGTACGAAACATAACCGCATCTTTATTTCAACACCAAGCCGTGGGGCAGTTACAGTGAAAACTTACCCGACTCTGAAGAGTGAAAACTTACCCAACTCTGAAGAGTGAAAACGTACCCGACTCTGAAGAGGATCAACAGTGAGTAAAACCCATACTCTGAAGAGGATAAACAGTGAGTAAACCCATACTCTGAAGAGGATAAATGTATTATGAAACCTCATTCTGAAGTGGATAAATGTGAAGTAGACCTTACTCTGAAGAGGATAGATGTTCTGAAGAGGATGGATGTATTATGAAGACTTTATTCTGAAGTGGATAAATGTACAATGAAGACCATACTCCGAAGAAAATACATGTATGTTGAAGACCTCACTCTGAAGAAAATGCACGTACAATGAAGACCATACTCTGAAGAAAATACATGTATGTTGAAGATCTTACTCCGAAGAAAATACATGTATGTTGAAGACCTTACTCCGAAGAGAATACATGTATGTTGAGGACCCTACACTAAAGAAAATACATATATGAAGAGAAGGAAGAATGAACCTACTGAGTTAACCCTATGCTGTCTGGTATCCATCCCAGCAAAACCACGGACGTGTGGCAACTCCTGTATATCTAATTAACCCTATGCTGTCTGGTATCCATCCCAGCAAAACCACGGACGTGTGGCAACTCCTGTATATCTAATTAACCCTATGCTGTCTGGTATCCATCCCAGAAAAACCACGGACGTGTGGCAACTCCTGTATATCTAATTACCCTTATGCTGTCTGGTATACATCCCAGCAATACCACGGACGTGTGGCAACTTCTGTATATCTAATTACCCTTATGCTGTCTGGTATCCATCCCAGCAATACCACGGACGTGTGGCAACTCCTGTATATTTAATGAATATTATGCTGTCTGATATCCATCCCAGCAAGTGGAACTCTTAAATACCATCTATTTATTTGATATTTTGAGTGTGTGTGATCAAGCACAATGTCGGCCCAAGAAGACGATGCTGGCAACCTCTTGGAGTTGGAACAGAACAGAACAGGTGCTCGCCAAATAACTCTAACCGAGAAAGGAAAAGAAAATCGTGAAGTGGAGGATAAGAGGAATGAGAAAGCTTTTAACAAAGCTTATCAGAAGTGGAAGAAGATAGCCAAGGAAGCAAGAGGGAAACTAAGAACCTTCTGTCCAGCAGAAGAACTTGAAAGACTAAAACAAGACATTCAAGCAAGTTGTGACTTAGTAAGAAGTTTATATGAGTCCATTTTACGTAACCATGCCACGACTCCTGAGATCGCAAATAAAATGGACGCCTGTATTCAGCTGACGACAGACACCCAAGAGCTTGTGTGTAAGCAGCTGGAAACAAAAGAAGAAGATTTTAATGAAAGACTTGAGAAGGAGAGGGTGAGAATAGCTCTGAACAAAGAGTACAGATCTGTATATGGTCACACAAATACTGAAACAATTCACTCTCAACGTTCCAAGGCATCAAACAGGCGGAGGGAAGCTGAACTTGCGGCTAAAGTAGAAGAGGTAAAGGCCATTCAAGTGATCCAGGCTCAGCAAACCAGTCTCCTCCAACTAGAGGGGGAAGAGGCAGCCATGCTGATGGAAATGGAGAAGATGAAGGTGCAGAGTCGACGTAAGCTGGAGGAGGAGAGGATGAAGTTACAGCAGCTACAAGCAGAGAAGGAAGTCCAGGTAGCAGCAGCCCGAGTGAGGGCATACAGTTCGGGAAGTGATCTAGACAACGAAGAAGAAGAAGTCACTGACCATGAAATAAATACTGCTCACCAAAATCCTGAATATAGTGCTCCGCTACATCCTACAGCATTCCAACGTCAAGCATCTCCCAGCGCGACGGCAAACCAAGAGGCCTTCAGTCTAGCCGAAGCAATCACAAGTGCATTAAGCATGAATCGCCTACCTACACCAGAACCAACAATATTCATAGACAACGACACCTTCAGCTTCAATGTCAACATGAAAGACCAGCCTTCAACCCGTCGAGGAATCCTCTCCATCGTCGCCTCTCTTTATGACCCACTCGGGTTTGTTGCCCCATTCACCCTAAGCGGAAAACGCATACTCCAAGAACTATGCCGCAGAGGCATAAGATGGGATGATCCACTGCCAGATGACTTAAAGCCACAGTGGGAGGAGTGGAAGATCGGGCTATATATAACTTAAAGGAATTCACGATCCCTAGATGCTACCACCCACATGACTTCGGCAACATCATCAAGACGGAACTGCATCACTTTGCCGATGCCAGCAGCATGGGGTATGGCGCTTGTTCCTACCTCAGGTACAAAAATTACAAAAATACAGTACACTCCAGTCTTGTGATGGCCAAAGCAAGAGTAGCACCCACAAAGGTCTCAAGCATCCCATGACTAGAGCTCTCAGCGGCAGTGGTCGCAACCAAATTAAGTGTGTTGCTGAAAAGAGAACTGCAGATGAAGATCGATGAAGAATTCTTCTGGACAGATTCACAAGTTGTTCTGGGCTACATCAATAATGAGGCAAGAAGGTTCCATGTGTTCGTCGCGAACAGAGTCCAACTGATAAGAGAAAACACTGACCCAAGTAAATGGCACTATATCGAAACAGCAGAGAACCCGGCAGATCATGCCTCCAGAGGCCTTCAGGCATCTCACATTCCTTCAACAAACTGGATGTCAGGTCCTACATTTCTCTGGGAGCAAGAAGTACATCCCAAACTGAATCCCTTTGCAGACCTACTCGTAGGCGATCCTGAGGTTAAGGCTGTCCAAGCTTTCACAACCAAAGTTAACAATTGTACAGACATTCTAATTCGCCTAAATCAGATCTCTTCATGGTCAAAGATCCTGAAAGTAGTTGCAAGAATCAAGAGGCTGGGATCGGGAAAAGTACACAACACCGAACTGGTGACAGTCGAAGAACGAGAAAGAGCTGCCAAAATAGTGATCAAGCTCGTCCAGCAGCAAGCCTTCTCTCAGGAAATTAAGAGATGCCAGGAAGGAGATGCCCTTCCAAGTTCAAGTGCTCTTCATTCCCTTGATCCAATTCTGCATCGAGAACTTCTCTGTGTGGGTGGAAGATTGAGACGCTCATCCCTCAGTCAAGAAATGAAACATCCCATCATTTTGCCAAAAGACAGCCCTATCACCAAGCTAATTACGGCTCATCACCACGCTCAAGTTTGTCACCAAGGCCGAAGTCAAACCCAAATGGAACTGAGAGCAAATGGATTCTGGGTCATTGGTGGGAGCAAATTAGTAGCCAAGCTGATTCACAACTGTGTACGATGCAAGAAACTCCGACGACCTACTGAAGAGCAGCAAATGGCTGAACTCCCTAAAGAGCATGTGGAAGACTCACCGCCTTTCTCATACAGTGGCATGGACTGCTTCGGCCCCTTCCTGATTAAAAAGGCACGAAAGGAGTACAAAAGGTATGGCCTGATACTAACTTGCCTGGCTTCACGAGCTGTCCACATCGAGATGCTTGAAGACTTATCAACAGACTCATTCATTAACGCCTTGAGATGCTTCATCAGCCTCAGAGGAGCTGTTCGGCAACTTCATTGCGACCACGGTACTAACTTCGTGGGAGCTAGAAACCAGTTTAAAGAAGCACTCAAACAATGTGACGCCAGTTTACTGGAGATCTTTCTAGCAGAGAAACAGTGTGAATTCGTCTTCAACGCTCCATCCGCCAGCCATGCAGGTGGTGTCTGGGAACGTCAAATCAGGACAATAAGAAATGTGCTGAACGCCACTATCGCTCTGTGTCCAGGCAGACTTGATGACGCCTCCCTTAGAACACTCTTCTATGAAGCTACAGCTATTGTAAACAGCTGACCACTGACAGTAGATGGTATCAACGATCCTATGGCGCTAGAACCCTTAACACCAAACCATCTCGTCATGATGAAGTCTAAAATCGCTCTTCCACCCCCTGGGAGATTTGTTAAAGAGGACATGTATGCAACCAAGAGATGGCGCAGAGTCCAGTACCTAATCGAACAATTCTGGAGCCGCTGGAAGAAGGAATACCTCCTGAACATTTCTACACGCCAGAAGTGGCACGTACCACGGCGTAACCTCAAGGTGAACGACATAGTCATCCTCAAGGACAGTAACCTGCCAAGAAGCCAGTGGCAACTAAGTCGGGTCGTCGAAGCCACTCAAGAGAGTGACGGTCTAGTACATCGAGTAAAAATACAGACTGGGGAGCGAAAAGATCACTCTACCAGACCTTCAGTCCTCGAGCGACCGATCCAGAAATTGGTACCCCTCCTCGAGAGTAATTAGTATAGAAACGCTTGAATTGTATTATTTTGATGCTATGTGAAATCTAAAAGGAAATCCTGTATGACTAAATTAATTGTTTTGTGCTTATCCGTCATAGCAGGATTTGGTGGGAGTGTAACTGACCGCCAAGGGTAAAGATGTCTATCATCTTTATTGTCAGTAAGCTTTGATTTGCGTTGGTCTAGATGATCAACTTCTCTGTATTGGCTCAGAATACTGAGCTCTCTATTTAAGAAAATAATATTTTGGAGCCACTTGTGCATTTTCATTTCGTGTCCACATGGGGGCAGAGCTCGTCTTTCCTATAGTATAAAGGTCACAGCATCCTGTGTGACCAAGGCGGAAGTAACTCAGAGACAACGACGGAGCAGACAGCGAATTATGTATAATAGAAGAACCTTACTCCAGTAAATAACTCCCCTTGGTAAAGCGGAATAAGGTATGTCGAATACTAAAATGTATTATTATTATTACTGTTGTTGAAGAGGTCTATATTTATGTGTGTAACTGCCAAACATTTATAAACATGTAAAGTGGTGCACTCACTGAGTAGCTTCTAATCAAAGGCACCTGCTGCCGGACAAGTAACGTTATTATTTATCATTGTTTTTTCTCTGAGTGCCTTTGTTATGGAAGACGAGTTCACCCTTAATATCTTTGAATGCAATTGTTTGTTTGAACACGTTGGGTGAACAACATGTGAACAATATTGAACTGTGAACTATGTAACTAATTGTATGTTTGTGTTTGACTGTCCTATGCAGTTTTCACGGTGCAAACGGAGCAAATGATGCAACCGTCACTACCTGTACAAACACGGTGCAAACGGAGCAAATTATGCAACCGTCACTACCTGTACAAACACGGTGCAACGACAAACTACCAAAGAAAAGCTACAGTACTGCTAAGCTGAAATGCAAAAGAAAAAAAGAGAAAATAAATAAAAGCATCTGTACGAAACATAATTATTGTGTTGTAATTATTTCAACACCAAGCCGGGGGGCAGTTACAAGCTGAGTTGATAGCTAGCTAATGTTTTTCAGCATTTTCAGGCTGATTACTAACAATAGGGAAAATGAAAAAACATTGTATTCTTGACTATAGTGTTGGTAGCTAGCTAAGTTAGTAGCTAGATAATGTTTGTCTTTATTTTCAGTTTGATTACTCATACTAACCATAGGAAAAAGGAAACATTGTATACTTCATCATTTGGTCCTCCTCAGAGTGTTGGTAGCTATCTAATGTTTCTAATTTCTTTATTCAGGCTGATTACTTCATAAACTGCTGAAAATGGGGAAAAGGAAACATTGTAACACAGCTGAAGTCCCTCCAAAGAGGATTAGATCGATAACATGTATTTTACATGTCTCAACTTCTAAGTATGGTAATTTTATCACGCTCTGCAAATGCAAGGGGGGGGGGCAAGCGAGAAGCTATTGTATCTACACAGTGTTCGTGATATGAGACTCTGCAAAACAGCCACCTCACCATACCGCATGAAGGATATTTGTGACCAAATACCATTGACGTTAGAAGGCTTGCCTTTGGATAAAACTGGCTATCATCAAAACTGCTACAAAACCTTCACAGGGAAATTGGATCAGTGTCAAAGGCTTCTACATCTGGTGAATCATCGTCATCGCAAATGTCTCTCAAGCCAAACTGAAGGGGCTCGGTGTTCCCAAATCAGTGTATCTTCTGTGACAAAACAACAACCAAGTTCAAGGGGAAGACTGAAGAGCTAAAAAAAGTTTCAGAGTTGGAAACACAAAGAACCAGCCTGGAAAGTTATCGAACCTAGGGCACAGGAATTGAAGAAAGAGGATCTTTATCACAAGGTGCAGGGCAAGGACCTCTTTGCTATGGCAGCTCAGTATCATCCAATATGCAGAAATAACTTAAAAAATGAGTACCAAAACCATGAGCGTGGAAGGAAGAGAGGAAAAAAGGCAGCAGACAACATTGACAGCCCGCAGGCCCGGAAAATGGCAGAACATAACAAGCCCTATTGTGTAGTAAAGGATTACATTCTTAGGAATGTGGTTGAACACAAAGAAGTCGTCCAGCTAAGATCCATGTGCAACTTGTACAGGAAGACACTGGAAGGTGAAGGTTTTCCTAATCCTGAATACCGCAGTGAGAAATTGGCAAGACGTTTACAAGGAGACAAAGACATATCTCATGAACTCACATTCTCAAAGGTACCACACCATGGTTGTCTTGAGTTGAACCTTATTTACAGCTCAAGCATTACTGTAGATGCAGCAGTTAAATGTGCGTACAAACTTGGAACATCTGATTAACTACAAGAAGCAGCACTCACCCTCAATTCTCACATTAAAAAGGCATTAAAATAGTCAAAGGAGCTACCATGGCCCCCAACTGCACAGGAACTGGATGCTGTGAAAATGGATGAACTGCTCCCAGAGCATCTTGTACAATTTCTGAGCTCAGTGGTGACTGGGACACTTGATAAAGAAAAGTGTGAGAAGATGCAGAGGCTGGTCTATTCGATTACACAATATGTGTGTCGAGCAGCAACTAACAGCAAGTGGAAACTCCCAAAGCACATCCTCCTGTGTGCCACACTTCGGCACCTCTATCGAAGCAGACAGGTGAGTGATGAGCTAACTTATTGCTTATGAGGTCCTACATTGTCATTGCTCAACTATGCTTCATACAGGTATTTGATATTGATACAAAAAAACATTTGTTTATCCCTACAGCGCACAACCATCCTTTCACGACTAGGAGACATATGACTTCAGTATGGAACTTGAGACAGCCATGGCCAATGCTTTAGATGAGATGTCCACCAACGTGACCCCTCAAATCATCACTGGCGAGGGACACACTGTTTTTCACGGCGAGTGGGACAACCTGAACAGAATCACCACCAACGTTCATGGTTCAAATGTGGTAAACAGCGCCGGGGGAATCATGATTCAAGAAGTGAAGGAGAGCCATGTGAGCACCAAGAAAAGGACCCTTCCTCTCTATGACAGGTCATCCAAGATGAGAAGCCTTAAGATCACGCCTCCCGAGACGTGGCCAGAGCTGGCATTCAAAAGAGTTGGCCCCAAATTCCACAAGAATGCCAACTTTACCCCAGCTGCTGAGGAATTACTGGGCCCTGACTACTGTAGCACACTGCTGGGATTCTACGTCTTTACTGGGGAGGACTGTACCAGCGCTTTTAAAGGCAAGGTGAATCCCCTGAAGAAGCTGGAAAAGACTCCTAAACTCCACAAAGCTTTCAGGCAGCTTGGTGCAGACTGGATGGTCATTGATGAGCTTCAAGAGGAGATGGAGAGCTTCACATGCATTATGTATGGCCAAGCACGGATGACATCAGTTGACACAGTATGGGTGAAAATGATGAGAAAGATGGTCGGTGCTGACAAAGTCCTGAGGGCCCTCATTCATCAACGTGACGTAGAAAATGTTCTATTTCCATACTTAAGCACAGAATTTAGAATATGTGCACGCACAAAAAAAACGGGATTTATCACACGTGCGTACACAGGTCCTACGCACACCTGTCTTGATAAATATGACTTTGATCCTACGTTTGAGCTCGTGCACTGTTTTAAGTATTTGCATACCAGAACCGCCCCGATTAACCATATACGGTAATGGAATACCCCCATGAAATGTGGAAAAATGGACTAAGCCGAGGGAAGCGTGTTATGTGACAGGCTGACAGACGTGTACACGTACGGTGATGTCGGATATGATATCTATTAACCATTGCTGCCTGGGCAGCGCAAACACTAATAAAGACCGTGCTGGAATATGACTGCCTTTTCCCGTTTTGTTTGATTAATACCCAGGGATTAAAGTTCTCCTCAATTTTATTCCAAATCGCGACGGATTTTCCGAAAATTTTCTACCTGCTGCATATGATTTCTAGAGGCATATCTATTTTGATGTCAGTATGTTTGTAACTGAGGGGTACAATTCCCTGACTGTATTGATAAGTATGGTATCATTAAACCACTACCGTCTTATGCACTTTAATTACTGGCCATACAGTACATGCTATATATAATGATGAACACTTCCCACAATGAAATCGGTTCCACACAAAGTTGTAATTAAGTATTTATTGCAGCAAAAGGTACATAATATACTTCTCTATTTCACTTTGAATGCGCTTATAAGGCAAAGGAATGTGCGTAGGCAAATCAATAACGAATGTCCATTCTCTGGTTACGCAGGAGGTAATTATACAACCTGAATCTTAGGGAATTATATCTATGGTACACTAGTAATATAGCGGGAGATACTGGAAGGGTCCCCCCGGTTGTAAGCCAGCAAGGGTAGAGGATCTGTCGGTAATAGAGTCTGGGTCAACGATGATAAGGAGACTCCGAGTACGGGAGACGGTGCAATACGATCTTGATCCACAGACGAATACAGCTGTTCTCCATAGCCTGTAGCTCCACAGGGAAGAAAGCTAGCCTGCCTCAGGCTTCTGAGGGGCAGACTCGACGTGGCTCCTCACAGGGTAAATCCCACACACGTGTGGGCGTCGGCGATTCTCCGCTCCATTAATCACAGGACCAAAAGCAAATATAATCCAGCCGTAAAGGGCTATGCAGTCGTCGGGTAGATAATCCAGTGTACATGTCCACACGGTCCTCGTCTAGGGCTCCTCGGGTGAAAGCGCCATGAAAGCAGCCCAGCCTGGATAAGCACTCTAGCTGATACGAGGAAAACGTTGGTGATGCTGGTCACTGTAGAACTTTAGCCGCACGATACACTATACACAATTAGACTATTACTGACTTAATAGAATATGTCGCACTCGACGGTATAGCGCCAAACTCTGACACTTCAGTTATTAATTCGCACGCGGTCTCAATGCTCTATTTGGGGCCAAACAGGCCATACTTCACCGCACGTAGTATCGTGGGTGAGGCTTCAACTTATTGGGTAACATACTTCTGTATTCACCTGCGCCGTATTTATACGCTTAGATGAATAAACTAGTACCAGCTTTATTCCTGTCTCATATCCTTGCGCAATACCATTCATGTCCAGGCATGTCCCCGGCGGTGACTTTGAACCTGACTTTGGAGGCATGGCCTTGGCGCCTGTGGACCGCTGTCCAATAGGAGAACGAAATATTATGGTCTGTACTAGGCTAAAGGGATATTCCGTGTATATGTACAAGGAATATACAAGGGATATCAAACGATATACAAATATTATGCAATATATATCAATCAATAAATATATATATTCGGTTTAATCTGATCCTTTGTAACAGCCGCCTCCTAATTAGTCCCACCTAATTAGCTAAGCAGAGACAGATTAACCGCACTGTCCACTACTCAATGTCTGTTGTGAGGGGTAGGGCAGTTCACAAAGTCATGGGGTCATGGTCGTCATCAATAGTATCGGGAAGCCTTGGCAACTCTATTAGCCTCGCCACGGGTCGGGTGTAGATCCGCCCTTGGACGAGCACTTCGGCTGCTCGGACCTTTCCGTCGGCACCGGTGATCACTTTGCTTACGCGGCCAACCGGCCACATAGCTCGGGGTAGTGACTGGTCGATAATCATGACGACTGTTCCTTCTGTCAAATTGTCTCTCTCTTTCACCCATTTCTGGCGGGTCTGTAGAGACGGTAGATAGTGGAGTAGGAAGCTGTTCCAAAACTTGTCAGCCAATACTTGACTGTACCTCCACATTCTTCGGCCGTTCGCTTCTTCAGGCCTGTACATTGTCTGTGGTAGCGCGGGGTCCAGCCGCACCATCAAGAGTGTGTTGGGGGTGACTGGGTCGACATCTGCTACATCACTTGAGACGTAACCGAGGGGCTTTGAGTTCAATACTCCCTCGATCTCTGTGAGGACTGTCATTAGGACTTCTTCCGCCACGGTCTGGGCCCCAAGCACGGCGTACAGGGCTGTCTTTATTGAACGTACTTCTCGTTCCCAAGTTCCACCGAAGTGAGGTGCATTCGGGGGATTAAACTGGAAGTCAATCTGGGATGGAGCGAGGTGGGTCTTAAGTTCTGGGCCCATAGCTTGGAAGCTCTCTCTCAGCTCTCTTTCTCCGCCTTTGAAGTTTGTCCCGTGATCAGACAATAATATAGACGGTTTGCCTTTCCGCCATGTGAATCTTCGGAAGGCCATAAGGAATGAGTCTGTGCTCATGGTGGGAAGGAGTTCTATATGCATTGCTCGGGTGGTCATGCATTTGAATACAATACCCCACCGCTTCTCGGTTCCTCTTCCTTTCTTTACATACAGCGGGCCGAAACAGTCCATACCGGTGGAGTGAAAAGGCTTGTCGCCGAGTCGGAGGCGACAGGGAGGTAGGTCAGCCATCCGGGGTATACTGGGCTGCGCTCGCCATTTACGACAGTCTAGACAGGTTCGCTGGAAGCGCCGCACTGCTTCTCTCCCTTGCAGTATCCAATAACGACGTCTGATCTCCGCGAAGACTCTCTCTGCCCCGGCGTCATGCACATCCTCGTCGCATTTCTTTATGATCAGCTCTGTGACCTTGTGTCGGCTGTTTAAGACTATCGGGTACTTGACGTCATCCGGTAAGTCTGGAGCTCTCCGCAGACGACCACCCACTCTGATGAGACCATGGGCGTCGCTCTCGGGGGCTAGGTGGAGCAATCTGCTGTCTGATGGGACGGGCTTGGCTCCCTGTAGACAGTCTAGCTCATCGGGAAACGAGTCTCTCTGGGCTCGTTGTAGGAGAAGAAGTTCTGCTTCTTCGTAGTCAGCTGCAGTAATGTCAGTAGTGAGCTGAACCTCTGGGTGGTGCCACAGGAATGTCTTTAGCTGCGCACTCTCTAGGGTGAGGCAATCGTCTATGTCGGGGTCTGTGGAGACGAGTGTGGTCAATCCACAGAACATAGATTTCTTGTTCTCGGCCTCCTCTTTACTCGCTGCCCGTGGGGTGGGTGTAGGCCACTCTTCTTCCGGGAGCTTGAGGAACTCTGGCCCGTCACTGTATAGGTTGTGACGGGTGAGGTCATCCAGGGACATTCCCCGGGTGATGACGTCAGCTGGGTTGTGTTTTGTGTCCACATACCTCCAGCTTGCTACTTCTGTTAAATCTTTAATCTCTGTGACTCTGACTCCCACGAAGACCTTGTATCTGCACGAATCAGACCGGATCCATGTGAGTACTGTCGTGGAGTCTGACCACAAGATTGTTCTTTGCACCGGGATGGTGAGTTCACGTTGGATCAACGTAGCGAGTTGCGCTCCTGCTAGGGCTGCGCAGAGCTCTAGACGCGGGATAGATTGTTGCTTGCGTGGGGCTATTCTTGAGCGAGCCAGGATGAAGGCAGTATGTATTTCTCCTCCCTCCTCTCGGGCACGCAAGTAGGCCACCGAACCGTAGGCTACTTCTGAGGCGTCGCTGAAGACGTGCAGGTCCATCTGGCACGTCTCCGGCCTCACTGTGGGTGGGAAGTAGCTGCGGCGTATGTTAACACCTGGGAGTGAGCTGAGTTCTGTCTCCCACTCTCTCCATGTGGATGCAAGGTGCTCGGGTATGGGGTCGTCCCAGCCCTGGTCCTTGTCCCATAACGCTCTTACAATCATCTTTGCCCTGGTGGTGTAAGGTAGAATACATCCCAACGGGTCATATTGTCTGGCGAGTGTTCTGTATACACTCCGTCTGGTGGTCGGTAGTGCAGTCGACCTTCCCTGCTCCTTGGTCAGGGGTGTGTGTTTATAATGGAGCGAGTCTGTTTTGAAGCGCCAGACTAGTCCTAATGTCATTTCTTGGGCTTCTCCTGGGATGGTCGCCATCCAGGTCTCGCTGCTTGCTGCCTTGTCCTCGGGGGAGAGGCTGCGCAATACTTGCGGGTCGTTGCTGGCCCACTGCCTGAGATCAAAGCCGCCTTTGATCAGGGAGGCGCGGAGCTTGAGTAGAAGGGCCTCGGCTTCTTCTGGCGTCGAGACGCTTTGCAGACAGTTGTCCACGTAGAAACTATTTCCTACACTTTGTCGGACCTCTTCCTCAGCTGCTGGGTCCTCTGCAACGTGTTTTTGCAGTGCAAACGTAGCACAGCATGGGCTGCATGTGGTTCCGAAAGGGAGGACTTCCCATTGATAGATGGTTGGTTGCTCGTCCCCGATCCTCTCTCTCCATAGGAACCGCAGCAGGGGCTTGTCCTCCTCCACTAGTCTCACCTGCAGGAACATCCCTTTGATGTCGCCGCTGATGGCCACCTTGTCTTGGCGGAAACGTAGTAACACGCCTAGTAGAGAGGGGCCTAGTGTTGGGCCGTGCAAGAGCTCTTTATTCAGATTTTGTGATCCGATCTGGTAGCTGCAGTTGAACACAATACGATCCTTGCCGTTGTGGTGGACTTTGTGGTGCGGCACGTACCATGATTCGGTCGTCTGATCGGCCTCTTTAATGTCAATTTTCTTTATGTGTCCCGCTGTGATTAGCTTGTTAATCTCAGCGCGGTACACAGTCTCTTGAGCGGGGTCTCTGGCTAGGCGGCGCTCTGTGTTCAATAGATACCGCTCCGTCGCTTCTTTTGGGGCGTGGAAGGTAGGCATACCCTCTCGCCTCAGGAGTGGAGTTGCGTATCTCATCACTCCGTTGACTTTGACTCTCTTTGTCCCCTGCTCGAGGAGGGCTATAGCGTAAATGTCTTCCTTGGAACGAATGTCTTTCTTTTCGTTCTTAAAGGGCATTGTCTCTAGTGTCCATAGCCTCTTGACATGCTGTAGGAGGGTGGTGTCTTCTTCTGTCACTCTGGAGTGGAGGCAGCTAGTGGCTGCTGTTCGGTTAAGGGACCTAGCGAGGGGGCCTTGTAGTGTCCATCCTAGGCGGGTCTCGACTGCTGCAGGACAGCCTCTGGGCCCTGTGTGGACCCGGTCCATCGGGACGATGAGGTCTGCATGGTCGGAGCCTATCAGCAGGGTCGGGGTGGCACCGTCTATGAGCGGTATAGGTAGTTGACGCAGGTGCACATATTTATCCATCAGCTTGGCAATGGGGTAGGTGTACTGCGACAGGCCTATTTCTTGGCTGGTGAAAGCGTTAGTAATCCTATACCGTCTCTCTGGCTGCCCGCTTGCTGCGATAGTGAAGGAGACATTCTCGCCCTTTATCGTCTTTAGATCTCTTCTTATTGTCCGAATCGTCATCTGGTTTTCGCTCCCCCGCAGCCCCAGCTGGGCCGCAGCGGACGCGAGGAGAAGGGTCTTCTCTGACCCGTCGTCAAGGACGGCGTAAGTGTCCATGACCTTGTATTGGTAACTCAATGTTACGCGGACCACCTTTAAGAGCACCCGGGCGCCCCCGCTGCTGGCGGGGTCAATGTACATAACACTTGCCTTTGTGCTGCTTGAGGGTGCAGGCTTTCTTCTGTTACTGTCGTGTAGGACGTCTAAGTGGGCTCCGTCACACCGACTACACCTCTTCTTTAAGCGGCAATCGGCTGCCATGTGACTGCGCGCACATCGGTAACAGCGTCGGTTGGCCTTTATCCATTGACTCACCTCGTCGGCGGTCATCTTCTTGAACGTGTCACATTGAGACAGCCAGTGTTCATTTTCGCAGTACGGGCACACCATCTTCCACTTCTCTTTCATCGAGGGGGTACTGTGGTTCTTGCTGCTCGGTACTGATTCTGATTGGTGCATGACGGTCACCAATCTGCGGCCATCGTTTGCTCTCCTAGGTCCCTCTCTGGAGCTTGGTGTGCTCCGCATGAACGTATCCAACCGTAGGCTGTTGACTTCTCTCGCCAGGAAGTCGGCTAGGTCTAGGAGGGATGGCTCGGGACCGTTAGGATCACGGTGGTCTCTTTGCCGCCTGAAGCGCTCTTGTCGGACGGGCGGAAGCTTCTCTAAAATCCTCTCGACATTAGAGTTCGCGTACAGTTCGTGCATACCCTTTTCTCTTTGCGCCCCCAGCATCCCTACCAGGGATTGTACCTTGATAGACAGGTCATCTAGTGAGCGATTGTCTGTGGCTGGGGTAGGCGGTCAATATGCCTTATCTCTTGTATTACGTAGTCCCATATGCGTCCATATCTTTGGTCGAGTGCTGCTAGAGCCGCGGTGTATGGGGTAGTAGAGGTGGCATAGGCCAGCGCTATATTGTGCGCTCGGGGCACCTTGAGGTGCTTCAGTAGGATAGCATATTTGTACGGTTCATCAGCTACATCGGACATCATTGTCTCTAAGCACATTCGTAGCTCTGTGTACTGTGCTCTGTTCTCGTGTGTGAAGTCCGGGAACGTCGGTGTGCCAATGTATGATGCCATGGATGGCTGGCACATCGGTGAGCGTTGGAAGAGAGGCCTCCTAGGCGAGTCTCCTCTTACGCCTCTTGGTGGGCTGGTACCTGCTGGATACCATGGCCCACGTACCCAGGTGCTGTTCCTCGGGGCTGGTCGTGCGTCAAGCTCACCCGTGAATTGAGTCGGGGGTCTGTAGCGCAGAGCCGCAGGGGTAAAGCCTGGGCTGTACTGGACCTCCTGGTCCTGTGGAGTACTGTGCTGCTATTGGGCTTGACTCTCCTCCTCTCCCTCTTCTTCTTCCTCTGGCAGGTCATCTAGATCCTGTAGTCGTCTATTTAGCCTCTCCGCGGTGTAGACCGTTTCTTCCTTGTAGCTGGGTCTCACTTGGACCGGTCGGGGAAGGGGTTCGGAGGGGGGTATAGGCTCTCTCTGGTGGTCGGGCTCAGGGTCGCTTGATCGGGTAGGGGAGGGTGCCCTTGACCCTTGTCTTGACGAGGCCCTGGAGCCCCGTGCAGAGGGAGGGGGTGTTGCCCTGGTGATCAGCTGCTCCATTATCTGCGCTTGTAATCGGTCGCGCTCGGCTTCGCGCTTGGTGAGAGCGAGGTCGCGCTCTGCTTCTCTTTGGGCACCGGCAGCGGCGCGCTGGGCTTCGGCGGCGGCGCGCTGGGCTTCGGCCCGGTCCCTTCCCATATTCTCTTCCGTCTGAAGGCGTCTAATCTCTAGACGTGTACGATCTTCGTCGCTCCGTTGCTGCGCTTGAAGGCGTTCTCTTTCCATGGAAGAATGTTCGCGCTCACTAAGCGTATGTGCTTGGAGTTGATCGCGCTCTGTTGAGGCTGCCAGGCTGGCGAGGAAGGCCTGTGCCAGCATCTTGTCCGCCTCGCTGGGGGAAGACGCTGGTTGAGGTGATCCGCTCCTGGTAGTACTCGTTGGAGATCCGTTCTCCTGTGGTGAGTCGAGCAGATCCATCTCCGGGGTGCTCGCCTCTTCTTGTAGTGGGTCGAGTTCCATCCCTGGAGGGCTGTCTTTATCCTGGAGCTCTCCGGGGACTACTTCTTCGGTCTTGGCGGGGGGTAAAGTCATGTCAGGTCCCTCCTGGTCTCCACCGTGAGCTTGGTCAGTTACGTTAGAACCCACTAGGGCCTCTATTGGCGGGGTAGCCTGGTCGATAGGGTCGGACATAATTTTACTATCTACTTTTTCCGCGTTTACCGTCTGTAGAAAGCTAGGTAGTATATTGGCAACGTAATCCTCTAAGTACTGAGGTGTCTGCCGTCTACGCTGCGGGCGATCTATTTTAGGAGAACCGTTTTGTGGAGTGTTCATCATTGGCCATGTCAATATTAATACCACTATATTAATATTACGCTAGTTACCCTCCAGCTCGAAGGACCAATTGTAACTGAGGGGTACAATTCCCTGACTGTATTGATAAGTATGGTATCATTAAACCACTACCGTCTTATGCACTTTAATTACTGGCCATACAGTACATGATATATATAATGATGAACACTTCCCACAATGAAATCGGTTCCACACAAAGTTGTAATTAAGTATTTATTGCAGCAAAAGGTACATAATATACTTCTCTATTTCACTTTGAATGCGCTTATAAGGCAAAGGAATGTGCGTAGGCAAATCAATAACGAATGTCCATTCTCTGGTTACGCAGGAGGTAATTATACAACCTGAATCTTAGGGAATTATATCTATGGTACACTAGTAATATAGCGGGAGATACTGGAAGGGTCCCCCCGGTTGTAAGCCAGCAAGGGTAGAGGATCTGTCGGTAATAGAGTCTGGGTCAACGATGATAAGGAGACTCCGAGTACGGGAGACGGTGCAATATGATCTTGATCCACAGACGAATACAGCTGTTCTCCATAGCCTGTAGCTCCACAGGGAAGAAAGCTAGCCTGCCTCAGGCTTCTGAGGGGCAGACTCGACGTGGCTCCTCACAGGGTAAATCCCACACACGTGTGGGCGTCGGCGATTCTCCGCTCCATTAATCACAGGACCAAAAGCAAATATAATCCAGCCGTAAAGGGCTATGCAGTCGTCGGGTAGATAATCCAGTGTACATGTCCACACGGTCCTCGTCTAGGGCTCCTCGGGTGAAAGCGCCATGAAAGCAGCCCAGCCTGGATAAGCACTCTAGCTGATACGAGGAAAACGTTGGTGATGCTGGTCACTGTAGAACTTTAGCCGCACGATACACTATACACAATTAGACTATTACTGACTTAATAGAATATGTCGCACTCGACGGTATAGCGCCAAACTCTGACACTTCAGTTATTAATTTGCACGCGGTCTCAATGCTCTATTTGGGGCCAAACAGGCCATACTTCACCGCACGTAGTATCGTGGGTGAGGCTTCAACTTATTGGGTAACATACTTCTGTATTCACCTGCGCCGTATTTATACGCTTAGATGAATAAACTAGTACCAGCTTTATTCCTGTCTCATATCCTTGCGCAATACCATTCATGTCCAGGCATGTCCCCGGCGGTGACTTTGAACCTGACTTTGGAGGCATGGCCTTGGCGCCTGTGGACCGCTGTCCAATAGGAGAACGAAATATTATGGTCTGTACTAGGCTAAAGGGATATTCCGTGTATATGTACAAGGAATATACAAGGGATATCAAACGATATACAAATATTATGCAATATATATCAATCAATAAATATATATATTCGGTTTAATCTGATCCTTTGTAACAGGTAGCCTATATAAACAATAATACGAGAGCATATACAAGAACAATGAATCTCACTGCCATGTATGATGTAGCCTGCCTTTCAATACATGAACTTGAATTCCATCATGTTTGTGTGCGGGACTCACAAGGCTGTTGTCACAATGGGTGGTACTGGTACAGTAATAACAGTCTACACAATATCACGATGGACCATGCCATGTAGCCTATATTCTATTATGACATGATCTGTGGCGACAAATGTTCTAGAATGTTTGATTAAGATATCATACTCTGACAGCATGCCTATGATCAACAAAAACGCGAACTTGAATCCCATCATCATATTTACATAGTCTGTCCACTATCTTTATTACTTTGTTATCCCCCCCCCCATCTATGTAAAGCGACCTTGCATGGGTCTCTCTTGAAAGGCGCTATGTAAAATGAAGCTATTATTATTATTGTTGTTGTTATTATTATCATGTCTGTGTGCTGAGCTCAGTGAAGTTTCAACGGAGCGAGGTAATCTATTATAATCAACAAATTGAAGTAGAAAGCATTCCGTTGTGGCCAATCTTATTTGGAAACATGACACAAAATAATAGTATGTCGCTTTTTATTTGAAACAATATTTAATGGCATTTGGAGGTGGGTGTTCTGCCTCTGCCCCCCGTGCCAAACAAGCAAGCCAACCTCTTGTTCCCGCATGAGCCCGTTATAATTACATTACTGTCGCTATTTTACAATGAACTATAATGAATTACGGGTCATACAGAAGTTGAACACGCCAGTGTTGGAAGTAATGCACGGAAGCTTATTTCCGCGTTGAAACTAATGCAGAACTGAGGAGCGCTTATGCCGTAGTAACGATGTTCTACCACTGGGCGTCAGCTACGCATGCTCCGAGCTGTGCGTAAATATAAGCACAAAGTCAAGTTCAAGTTGAAATTGATGAATCCCACACTTTGCTTAGAAATGGTCGTACGCATAGGTTAAGCACATATCTGTGCGTAAGTCACGTTGATGAATGAGGGCCCAGTGGACTCTACCTGGAACGCCTGCCTCCCCCCAAGGTCTGTCTCATTCCACATGTCGAGCGAGCCAACTACAGTCGCCTTCTGTAAGAGAGCAGACAAGGCAATAATCGAGAGCCCAAAACCACATGATCCAGGCATGGGCTGGGAGAAGACAGGAGAAGAGGAGGTGTTGGAACCGGTCTGGGCAATTGGACCCATCCTCCCTCCTTCTCTTGTTGAGGTACTGACTCAGAGAGCAGAGTCAGAAGAGCATGCAGCCCTTGACAAAAGGGGTCGGTACCGACCCCGTCGAGTGGAACAGGAACTCATCGTCCCCAACGTGAGTTGGCGCATTTCCTCCTCTGGCACTATTTTACTACAATGTTCTCTCTTTATCAATAGTATATCATAATTGTCATTCTATAATTGTCATCACATCACTAATAGTGTGGGATCTTCCAATTAACCTATATCTAAAACTCCTACTATTTGGCAATTCGCCTGACAATGAGAAAACTTAAAAGATCGATTATTTTTATTCTGTGATTATCCGTAAACTCTGTTGTGTCTTGCCAACATGTTACTTTCCTCTCTGAGTCAGTCATTCTCTCCTTCTGGCAGTGGTACACAATTTCACATTTTGTCAACATGTTGCAGTTCTACTCACCTTCAGCTTTTGAAGAAAGGAAACTCAGTGTTTGAAGAGAATAGCGATGTCCTCCTTAGTTGTTTTGAAGAGTTCTGCTGGCGAAGTCCAAAAGTAGTTTGTTTCTTTTTTGTTGGTTCGGTCCTAATTCTGGTTTATCGTCCCTGGGTTTTCGGCACCATTAATGAAGTTACAAATCAGCTGTGACTTTGTAAACTACAGTTTTGGAATGACCAATTTCAGAGCAAGAAAGCAGATGCTGGATACAAGTTCAAAGTCAATGGCTTCAGGTTCTCAGTCGATTTATTCAGCAGGGCACCAGCGTAGAATACGGCAATATCATCACAGGATGCAAAAGAATCTCTCAGTGACACAGCCAGTTTGGTTCTGTCGTGTGTGTGTTCCAGTTCAAAATGACTGCCTTATATATTATATGCTCAACCCAAATCTAATACTGTTCTGTAATTTGCTACCACTACCGGTCGGTAATCCGGCCCTGTATATCGGATATCGGTAAAAAACCCAATATCGAACATCCCTAGTCCTGGTCAATGCAATAGCGACTCCTACTGGTCGGTAGGAGATCTGGGGGTAATAGTGTGAAGCTCCATGCACGTTACGCTCACCCAGGGAAACTCCTAGCTATCAGGTGAAAAGAAGCAGCTGAGGCATGTGGTAGTCTGAAAGTTGAACTACTACTGTATATTAGTGATGGGAATCACCAGAGGCCTCACGATACGATATTATCACGATACTTAAGTCACATTACCTTATCACCTTTTTGCAACTGCAAAGTATGGTGGACAAGCTGATCGAGCTGGGTCTGAGCTCCGCTCTGAGCGCCTGGGTACTGGACTTTCTGAGTGAAAGACCCCAGGCGGTCAGGGTGGGGGGTCAGACCTCCAACACCATCACCCTGAGCATCGGGTCCCCCCAGGGCTGTGTTCTGAGCCCCCTGCTGTACTCACTCTACACACACGATTGTGTGGCCAGGTTCAGCTCCAACTCCATAGTGAAGTTTGCAGACGACACGTGGTGGTGGGGCTGATCTCGGACAACGACGAGAAGGCCTACCGGGAGGAGGTTGAGATACTGGAACGCTGGTGCCAGGACAACAGCCTGCTCCTGAACATTGGTAAAACCAAGGAGCTGATCGTGGATTATAGGAGAGGACAGCAGGAGACACACACACCACTGAGGATAAACGGGGCTACCGTGGACAGGGTGAGCAGCTTTAAGTACCTGGGGTCCACATCTCAGAGGATCTGACATGGTCAACACACATAGACAAAGTCGTAAAAAAGGCGAAGCAGCGCCTCTACCACCTGAGACAGTTAAGGAAGTTCAGAGTATCGGGGAAGATACTCCAGTCCTTCTACTCCGGAGCTGTAGAGAGCATCTTGACTGGAAACATCACTGCCTGGTATGGAAACAGGACGGCACAGGACAAGAAGGCCCTACAGAGAGTGGTGCGCTCAGCCGAGCGTACCACGGGTATTGCACTACCTCCCCTGCAGGTTCTATACAACAAGAGGTGCAAATCCAGAGCCTGCAGAATAATGAAAGACCCTCACCACCCCAATAACAGCCTGTTCCAGCTGCTGAGGTCAGGCAGACGCCTGCGAACCCCAGCTACTAGGACAGAGAGGCTTCGGCTCAGCTTCTTCCCCCAGGCCATCAGAGCCTTGAACAATGAACACTGAGTGTCACAGAACACTGAACTCTCCACACACAAGCACACATGAGCACACACACGACACGCACGCTGTACACGCTCGCACACTTTAACATGAGCAAGCACACACTCATGCGGCACACGCCCACACTTATGGCCACAAGGGAAAGGTCACTTTAAAAATAGTATAGCAACAGTAACAGTGTATTGCACTACCAAAGGACCTAGCATGTCCTACATGCTCTGTAAATAACTATGTACAAATACCGAGATGTCCCACTATGTTACCTGTTTATTGCACAATGTTGTTTTATTGGATTCTATTATATGTTGTACTACTGTATTGCACATCGTTGCGGGCAAGACCACCCACATTTCACTGTATACTTGTATGCCGTGACAAATAAAACTCTTGACTTGACTTGACTTGAAGTAAAACTTTGTCAACATGTTTTATCTAATAAAATAAAGTTTTCAGCGTTCATCTCACTTGAATAATTTTTATTGCAGCAAATGGGATTTTCTCAAGCAGACAGATGTCAATACTGTAATCTGTGTTGCATGTACCTGATAAACTGAACTGTTTGTATTACAGTCATATTCCAATTTAACTGAATGCACATTCAGTTGTGTGTGTGGACTACTGTACTATTACAGGTGTTGAAATGAACAATGCAACTTCCTTATACTTGTCCTTGTATCGCTACAGTATCGCCACGCAAAGTATCGCGATACTATACTGTATCGATATTTTCCCCCACCACTACTGTATATGCTGCGGTCAGGCAAGCACCTCCGCATACACACAGCAAGAACAGAGAGATTCAGGCTCAGCTTGTTCCCCCAGGCCATCAGAACATTGAACACCAATCTAGTATCCACACACAAGCACACATGAACACACACACACATGAACACACTCACACACACACACACACACACACACACACACACACACACACACACACACACACACACACACACACACACACACACACACACACACACACACACACACACACACACACACCACACATTCTGCACTCTCTCACACACAAACACACCACAGGTCACTTTAAACACATAAGAAAAGGTCACTTTAAAGGGAAAAAAACATAACTGGATGTTTTTGTATAGTATAGTTAGTATAGCATAGTGACATATAGTATAACTATATATTGTATAGTAGTGTACATAGGACTCATTACCTTTTAATTCGTAAGCTTAGCATTGTATTGTATTTTTATCTTAGTACTTTTATCATGTCTATTTTATTATCTATTCTATTTTATTCTATTATTATTTGTATTTTTTGCACAATCGAAGTGGGCATGGCCACCTTAATTTCACTATATGTCTTGTGTATGTATGTGATGAATAAACCTCTTAAATCTTGAATCTAGTCTACACCCTCCCCAGACCGACAGTACAGCAGCGCAACAACCATGGGGGGAATTAGCATAACGGAGGGAGGGTGTTGGATGTATGGCTGCTCTACAGTATGTTCCTCTTTTGAGTTGTGCTGCTGTATTGTAATTTACATAAAACTGTATCCTTGGGCAATGTCCCTGTCAGAGGTGCTAAAAAGGTTGCCCTGTGTATGACTGTCTTTAGCGGATCAAGAAATGTTATTCAAAGATTTAATTGCAAACTGAAATTACCAATGCAGGCGGTAATTTGCATCAAATTGCTGTCTGTGTGGCATGACATGACCCTTATCAAGATACGGTGAATCTACATGTGAATAGACCGGTGGTGACGGACAGGAAGATGACCTGCCCCCAATCAACATTGTGACTTTCCAGAGCTTGATTATTTGTAAAGATATTTGAAAGCCTCGAGACTATTGACTATATATATTCCCAGTGAAACATGACTGCCAAGTAGTTGTACAGGTTTTGACATGCAGAGATCGCCTGTATTACAGTAGCTGAAGCATTATTGAGTTGAATTTTCGCTGCCCTTTGTTCGTTTTCCAAATGTTCCACTCTCATGTACGAACTACGACTACTAATTTTGCCAAAAGATCCCCACAGTAGTATTTCATCCACGTGCGTGCATCACACACTCTGCTTTTTGCCTCCAGCATGGTTGGGTAAACACAGTACGCATCATGTGACTGAACATAGATATTTTCCCACAATAAAGTTTACCTTGAGCCTGTGTTTCCTCTTTTACAGTATGCATCATGTGACTGCACAAGGTCAGCCCTGGTGAGAATATTTTGATATTTGCCCACAATGAAGTTTGCCTTGAGTCTGTGTTTTTTTTTCTTTATCTTTTTACAAAATCATTGTTTCATATTAGAATACTGTAACATTTTGAAACTGGATCATACCCCCACGATATGGATGACATTCGGGCATCATACTGTAGCAGCATGGGGGGGGGGGGGGCAATATAATTGTCACAGTCGCTGCCTGGCTACTCTCTTTCTCGCTATCTCTCTTGTTACCAGGTATGGAGGTACCAGAGGGAGCTCCACAAATCATGTTAAACCCAGATTCGGCTCAAACAAGGGACTAAACACATTTCGCAATTATGCCACATCAATGTGGAACACCCTACCCACAGCTGTAAAGGAATGTGAATCACTACCCACTTTTAAAACCACTCTCCTACGGGAGACTGCAATTCGAAACTGGCCCCTGTAAATGTCCTAACCCAATCCCCTCCAATGTACACTCCTCCAGACCATAGCACCGGACATCCTCCCATTCCTAACTGCAACCATCAACTCCTCACTCAACTCGGGGGTGGTCCCCACCTCCCTAAAACAAGCCAGAGTCACGCCCCTCATAAAAAAACCAACCCTGAACCCCACCGTCATAGCCAACTATCGCCCTGTCTCTCTTCTCTCCTTCCTTTCTAAAACACTTGAACGTGCTGTATCCAACCAACTTACTGCTTATCTCTTACAGAATGACCTCCTAGACCCCAATCAGTCTGGCTTCCGGACTGGCCACTCCACAGAAACGGCCCTCATTGCGGTCACAGAGGCACTTCACTTAGCAAAAGCGAAAGGCCTCTCCTCTGTCCTGATTCTCCTAGATCTATCTGCAGCCTTCGACACAGTCAACCATCAGATCCTCCTCGCGGCCCTCGCAGGAATGGGAGTGGCTGGATCTGCGCTGACATGGCTGACATCATACCTCAATGACCGCTCCTACCAAGTGTCATGGAGAGGGACTCTGTCGGCCACCCGCCCCCTCCGGACGGGTGTCCCCCAGGGCTCGGTCCTAGGACCCCTTCTCTTCTCCCTCTACACTAAATCACTGGGTAACATTATCACATCTCATGGCTTCTCATATCATTGTTATGCCGATGATACTCAACTCTTCCTCTCCTTCCCTCCCTCAGATATCCACGTCTCTGAGCGGATCTCGGCCTGTCTGTCCGACATCTCCGCCTGGATGACGACCAACCACCTCAAACTGAACCTAAGCAAAACAGAATTGCTCCACCTGCCGGCCAAATCCTCCCCCCTGACCGACCTCTCCATCACAGTCGAGAATGCAGCTGTGACCGCGTCGCCGACCGCCAAGAACCTTGGTGTTGTCCTCGACGACCAGTTGAACTTCTCTGCTCACATCGCAGCGACAACCAGAACCTGCAGATTCCTCCTGAGCAACGTCAGAAGGATACGCCCCTTCCTGACAAAAGAAGCCACCCAACTCCTCGTCCAATCAACAGTCATCTCCCGCCTCGACTACTGCAACGCACTGCTAGCTGGCCTCCCGGCCACTGCCACCAAGCCTCTTCAACTCATTCAAAATGCAGCGGCCCGCCTGATCTCAAACCTACCGAAGTCAGCCCATGTCACCCCACTTCTTAGGGACCTGCACTGGCTCCCCATTGCTGCACGTATCCGCTTCAAGGCCCTCGACCTAGCATACCGTGCGGCAAAGGGAACCGCTCCCGCCTACCTCCGGTCAATGGTCTCTAACTACACACCCTCAAGACCCCTACGCTCTGCGTCTTCTGGCCGCCTCAGATCTACTCCTATCCAAGCTCCCGGAGGGTCATCAAAGAGAAGCCGCCTATTCTCAGTCCTTGCCCCACAATGGTGGAATGAACTACCCATCCCAGTTAGGACAGCCGAATCCCGTCCAATCTTTCGCCGTCGACTAAAGACTCACTTCTTCAACCATTATCTGAAATGATAAAAAAAAAAAAAAAAAAAAAAAAAAAAAAAAAAAAAAAAAAAAAAAAAAAATCTAACCCCGACTAACCTTAATGTCATGCACTTGTCCTAATAAACTAACCTACACTGTAACACGCAACACTTTGATGAACATTGTTACTCAGCTGATAGAGTTATACCCTTCTTGCTGTCTTGTCGCACAGAACTTGTAAGTCGCTTTGGATAAAAGCGTCAGCTAAATGACTAAATGTAAATGTAAAATGTACAGTAAATGTCCTAACCCAATAATACACGAGACCCTCTTCTTGGGACCAAGTAAGGTTTCGTCGATAGTCCAATGTACAGTTACCCCCCCCCCCCCCCCGCCGATGGCCGATTACGTCATCTATATAACCCCACCTCAGATGTCATGATGCTGCCAGACGTAACTTTGTGTTTTCCCATCCAATACCTGGCTCCTCACCCTGATCTTGTACTTGGATACCGTGTTCTGACCTCCACCTGCCTGACTATTCTCCTTGCCTTTTCCAAGAACGTATGATGACCTGAAACCTGTGTATGACCCCATGCCTGTTGGACTGCCTTGCCCCTGCCTACTCCCCCTTATTACCCGAGTACCCCGTTATATTTAGTGATGTCAGGCGATTAAAAAAATGTATCTAATTAATTACAGGATTTTTAATTAATTAATCTAATGAATCGCATTTTAATCGCATAAGCATTTTAGGCCTGATATTTTATATTCTATAATCATATTTCAAATTGCATGTGTCCGGGTGGCAGAATTCAGTACTGTATCTACAAAACCTTCTGTTTAATCATCTTCCCTTTATTAATTTGCTTAGATTCGTTTTTCTAATTTCCTCAAAAACATCTAGTCTAGTTAATGTGATCAATATTATTTGACAATTGATGCTTTTTGTTGGAAATTTCAGTCAGTGAGCTCATACTTTGAGCTCATTTTATAGTTAAAATGATTGAGACAACGCAATGCTCACCACACGTGATACATGTGTCACTATTCTGGCAGTGGCTACTGTTATTATAGTATTGTAATGAAAGGTCTGTTATTTAATGTTTGTGTAAAGGGCTACACAGGAAAAACTGGGGAGTCATTTTCCCAGAGTAATTATTACGGAGTTATTATTTTCCTCTCAAGTAGTCATATTTACTCCATTTGGGGCATAATCATTGCCTGTGGCCAATAGAGTGAGAGTAAAGTTCCAGAAGAGTTTCTATTGGAGTAATACAGCATTGGTCACGCCTACTATCAATATAATTTCCAAATGTGAAGACGCCATCTTTCTCTCTCGGCAAGTCGTCACTTCAAGCTCAGGTGTAGCAGCAAGAGCGCAATACAGCGATATTTTCCTTCTCTTGGATCAAGTTGGATGCCAAATACCAGGTAAGATTATTATTGTTATTTGTTAATTTATTAAACAGCAATGTGTGTAACTAATTTGCAACATTACAGCTAAGCCACAGAGCCATCTATCACGATGTTTGCATGTTAGCTGCTTGCACGCATGCTATTAAATAAACGTTTTACAGTTTTATGGACAAGTATTCAATTATCAACAGTATTGCTATCAGGGACAGTGCACATTAATCAACATGTCGGTTTTCATGTAAAATGTATATGAGCTAGTGTATAGCCAGAAGCTAATTTCCACCTGTATAGGCCTGAGACCATACCTGTAGACCATGCCTGTAGGCTGTTGTTAAAAGTAGTGATATAACTATATCCATACAAAAACTGACTTATTAAGAACATACAAGACAAGTAGACATAGTACAGGAGATGGAACAATTATATGTTACATGTTGGCGGATTTTGCTGAAACGGTGGCAGAGACAACGTGTGTTTTACTCTAAATAGAGTCACCGTACATTACAGCCACAGAGCCATCTATCACGATGTTAGCATGTTCGCTGCTAGCACGCACGCTATTAAATAAACGTTTTACAGTTTTATGGACAATAACTTAAGAACAGGTACGTCGGTGCAACACGAGTATTCAATTATCAACAGTATTGCTATCAGGGACAGTGCACATTAATCAACATGTCGGTTTTCATGTAAAATGTATATGAGCTAGTGTTAGCCAGAAGCTAATTTTCACCTGCATGCGGCTATACCTGTATAGGCCTGAGACCATACCTGTAGACCATGCCTGTAGGCTGTTGTTAAAAGTAGTGATATAACTATATCCATACAAAAACTGACGTATTAAGAACATACAAGACAAGTAGACATAGTACAGGAGATGGAACAATTATATGTTACATGTTGGCGGATTTTGCTGAAACGGTGGCAGAGACAACGTGTGTTTTACTCTAAATAGAGTCACGTAAATTTGACGCGATGTGCTGTAGGTTGACTGTTTTACTAGCGGTAAATGGACATAACAAGTTAATTTGACGCACTGTTCGGTTCAACAAGTGTTTATTTGAACCATTGTACTGGGTTGACTAATTTGAATGAATGCCCAACAATTCGCCTCTAGATTGTGGATTGACTCTTTAGTCTTAATGCGGAACCAAACTGTTAGCGCTTGTTTCCGCCCAGACACTTTTCACTGTCGCTCGTTAACGGGTGCACGTGCACAACGATTTGTGAGACGCTCCATCACCGTAATGTTAGGTATGTGTGTTCTGCCTCCATGTATAATATAATGGAAACTTGTGCCTCACAGTAAATTTCACAGAGTAAATTTTACTCAAACTGAGTCAATTTGAGCCCAAGACGTAAGTAAAGTTTTACTCAGTTTGAGTAAAATGTACTCAGCGAAATTTACTGTATGGTGCTTTTGTAATATTTTCTAATTGTAACACTCCTCATAATGCATGAGTTGTTGTGCCCTATATGTATCATCTTAGTAACTGTTATTATTTATTTGCCATCAGATGCAGGCTGTATGTGTTAAACACATTGACCGGCAGAAATTCATCTGTTTTGAGGGCCAATTGACCTTCACAACTTTTTTGGAGTGTGGTGAGTGAAACATTTTGCACAGCGTGCCGTTGGTTCTCAAAATGGCGTCCGCCTTGATAGTTAGGAACCAAATGGACCCTTATTGGTCTGTAACTCTGACGGTGTACAAATGGACCCCAACGTCCATTGTACACCGTCAAGAGTTAAATTAACATTGATTTTACAATATAAATTGGGGTCCCAAAGATACAAATGCCATTAAATGGGTGCCCTTGGAATTAAAATGGTTGAGAATCACTGCTAGAGCCGTATAAATATTGTCTTATGGGGGTCCATGGCACATCTTTTCAAATGGGGGTCTGTGGGCTAATTGTCAATTTGGGGGGTCCTTGACATGAAATGTTTGAGAACCACTGCCCTATGCAACAACATACTGGGTATCAGTTTAGGCTTTCCCTGCATGTTAATTTAAGCTGTAGGCCTACAGTACAAAGCACAATCCATTTTATTTAGGATAGAGTGAACCAATCAATGTCTTACACCCCTTCCTGACAGGCAGCGACGCGAGCGAGCGTGATTGCGAAAATGATTAAAATGTATTCGTTTCAATCAGACTATCCTGACCTGCCGCGAGCGACAGCGAACTGAGCGGCGATGTCGTTCCCCCCTCAAATATTCGCTCTCTGTGTCTCTAGTTGAGCGATTACGCGGCCGAGTCACGCCCCTAAACACTTTTTATTGGTCAAGAATCGCAGGCTGCTTTGCCCCCGTGTGCTTCCAGGTAACACACACACAGACACACCCGGACACGCGCCGCCTCATATCAGGACAGTGTCGCGCACGATTTCGTCTCCAGTTCGCACGCTCGCTGCCTGTCAGGAACCGGTGTTAAGTATGTCAATTAAAGCTGTCAATCTTCCTCATATGATCACATTTTCAGTGGCTATTTTAATATCCCATTTTATGACATTTTAATTAATACAAATTAAATAAATTGCACAACAGATTTATCAATAAGCTTGTGCAATCTTGTTTTGTCTATAGTTGCCAAGAAATTTGAAATTCCTAGTACCTTGGACTTAAAGGTCTATGATGACTCAAACACTGAAGTCGACGACGAGGCGTTTCAATTTCTTCTAAAGAAACCAGACCTGGGTGTGTTGGAGATTTGTTCACCCCAAGACTCAAATCCTGAAGGTGAGTTGCTAACATGGAGCCTTATAGCCTCATCCATACAGTCCTGGCTGCTTGAAGCCTTTTTACAACGCATCCGCGTTTCCGGGTTCCCGTTTTTTTCGCTCTGATTGGCCAGGTCATGTGACATGAGCGGCAATCGTGGGACGGCAAGTTTCTACACTGGTTAAGGGCACTCTTCGAAGTTGGTTAAGGTTAGAGTTTGTCTTAGAGCATGGCGATAGAACGCCAGGTAGTTTGCAGGCTGTTCGACGCGGAAATGGGCAAACACGCTATTGGGCGCACATGTCACATGACCTGGCCAATCAGAGCGCCGGAAACGCGGATGCGTTGTAAAAAGGCTACACGTGTCCTGGCTAACCTAAAATGTCACACAGGTACTGTATATTTTTGTACTTTGAAATGATCTTTGTATATATGCCCAATGTAACGTGTGGATCCTTCCTAATCTAATGTGGCCTTTTTACATTACACTTGTCACAAACATTCCTATCTAATCACACTTATATGTCTACATGATTGTTAGATTCAGTGAGGACCTCTGCAAGCAACTCCAGCCAAAGCTCCGTTCTCAGCTCTGGTGCAGACAATGAGGGGGAGTCTGATGACACCATCATTTTGCAGTCTAGTCCTGCTCCAAGAAACGGTGCTGACCTGACTCGTATCACTCTGGTAAGCTTTGCATATGACTGTTTGAAATGGAGATGGTGACTCTGATAAAGGGGTAGCATGGGCATTGGGGATGGCCAAGTACAATTGGGGAGAAAATGGGGGGGGGGGGGTCATGGTTTACATTTGTCACCTTAACCCTTTCACTGCCGCACAACAGCAGGTTAACCCTTTCACTGCCGCACTACAGAAGGTTAACCCTTTACTATCACACTACCGACGGTAACCGTCAGTAGTGTGATAGTAAAGGGTTAACCTTCTGTAGTGTGGCAGTGAAAGGGTTAAATATACTTGGCCACCAAATTTAGGGGCCTGTGGGAACAATGCTTAAAAATATGACTGTCTATCCATGTGTGTGTGTCCCCCCCCCCCTTTTTACTCCCGCTTAGATGACTGAAAAGATTCTGAGGGACACAGCTGGAGGAGAGAGGATCATTGCCGATTATGCTCGGACAAAAACCCTAACGGATACCAGAAGACGCGACATGGTGAAGATATTGGTTGCGCACATGGCAAAAGAGCATGGGTATGTTGTCATCTAAACATTACGCACCCAATACACATTTTTGGTTTTTACTAAGATCCTCCTTTTTGCAGAATTGGTAAATGATAAATGGTTATCCAAAGCGCTTTACATAGATTGTGCAGAAGGCATTGGCACAGCAATACTTTTGTTTGGATCTCATACTTGTGTATGTGTGCACTGTAGGACGAGTCCTTCAAGGCGTGTTAAAGAAGACTACGCAAAGGGCATCACTGCCTTATTCCCATACCTGGCCGATCCCCAGGGCAATTTGGGATATGTAAGTACATCAGGGAAAAGTGCAGAGAGACATTTCATCGGCGACTCAGTGCATGTGTGTGTGTGTTCCTGTGGGTCGCCCATCTTGCGTGTGTGTGTTAAAACTGCATGACAAATAAAGACTTCTAGTCTAACAATTATTATGTTTATAGGTCATTCTTGTTATATAATTTCTAGGGATGTTCGATATTGGCTTTTTTTTACCGATATCCGATATACCGATATTGTCCAACTCTTTAATTTCCAATACCGATATCAACCGATACCGATATATGCAGGGTTTCTCCCCCCCCCGCCCCCCCCCCCCCCAAAAGGAATAATTTCAGGTAATTAACATTAGGCTACATATCTCTTGTCGTGGAATTAACACAACATTATGCATAACATTATCCAATCACATGCATGGTACATAAAACACCAACCCCTTTACTCCTCACTTCTCTGGAATTGCTTAAAATAGGGCTGTGCGGAGTAGGATTTCAACTAAATATTTGTTAACATTTCTGTATGCTGACCATTTCTCCTAACCTCAACAATTTCAGAACCACAGATGTCCTACCTGTTGACCTTGATTTTAGCAATTCTTCAGAGAAGGGCATGTGTTAAGTTTTAAGGAGAGAAATAAACACATTTACACATGCCCATTTAAACCAAATAACACTTTTTTTTTCTCTTTACTTCTTGTGTTTTAGGAGCAGTATTACAATCCAGTAGATGGGAGTGGGTTTCTGGCATGGAGGGTGAAATCACTTCAAAAAGTAGCATCAGAGGGACAAAAGAAGAGCCGTAATGTTCAGCCACTGATCGGTATGTAATTTTGATTGTCCCAGTCCACTGTTTATCTAGCAACTGTGAAGATGGATCATTATAGTAAATGCATATCACTGGAAAGTATTGCAGCAGTATGTGTGGTTTCTACACTGTTACAGGTGGTCCAAATTCTGGCGACAGAGCCCCCTTCTGTGAGGAAAACCAGCTAACCACAGACACCCAGTTTCGTGAGGCCAGTGCACTGATGACGCATACAACTGATGAAGCAATCATCAAGGAGAAGATGAAACAGACCTTCACCCATCGCCAAGAAATGGTGCATGACCCAATTAAGTCCTCTGAAATATTCACCACCTTTCCACGATTCCTAGACATCACAGGAATGGTATGTGGCTTGCATTAAAGTCTAACTGAAATTAAAAATAACCTTTTTAAACAATTTAGATCACATCCCTGGTCATAGGGTGAACCTATTTAATAGGGCTGTCCCTGACTAAGGATTTGGATGGTCGACTAGGATTGTCAAAAAAAAAATATATATATATATATATATATTTTTTTTTATCATTCCATTTGGGCTGTGGGGGGTGCTTAATGTCTGAAGGAGTCAACTGAATGCTTCTTGTCCTCTGCAAAAGCATACAATTGGTCCACTGATGAAATCCTCTTTCAGTGCCTCTGTGCCTGTTTTCGTAGGCAGTTAGCCTCTGGTATGCCTGCCATTAGCGTTAGCCACGCTTCTATGCCTCTTTTCTTTTGAAAAAAATTATAATATATATATATATATATATATATATATATATATATATATATATATATATATATATTTTTTTTTTATAATATTATATTCGACTAAGAGGTTGGCCAGTCGACTACGGCCCCTTTCGACCGATTAGTCGACTAATCGATTAATAGGGGTCAGCCCTACTATTTAACAATGTATGACAAAAAAATTTCAACCATGTTTTATTCCATCTTGTCTGCAGATTGAGCAGGATTTCAGTCTGATGTTTGGTGATGACATCTCTGCAAAGTTCCTGGAGAAGTGGCCTACTTTCTGCAGGCAGAAAGTCCTTGAACAAAGCCGTGGCCTCACCCAGACCGGCGACCTTCAAGACCTGCTTCAGAATGCTGAATCCACAACAGACACAATAGAACTGAACAATGGTATGCTTGAATTAAAGGAATATAATAATGGAAGGGTGAATTGTTTTTTAAACAAATGGAAACACAGCTTTTAGTCAAATGTATTTCTGATTTTTTTTATTACATTTTTTGTATTTTTAGGATGGGACAGTGAGATGTCCTCCCTCTTGCTTCTTGTCCACCTCCTGCCACCATCACCTCAGGGCCGCAAGAAGAGACCGGGAAAGCTCTCAGCCAGAGAAGCCATTGACTCCCTTGTGAAGTTCATAAAGGTAAGGTTACAGTTGCCTATATTATCGGCCGATATTGGCATTAAAATGTGATATAGGAAAATAGCGGTATCGGTAAAAAAAAAATTATAATTTTTTTTACATTTCTATAACCAACCTTTATTTACCCAGGCAAGTAAGAACAAATTCTGATTTTATTTATTGTCAAAAGTATGCATAATGTTATGTTAATTCCACAACAAGACATATGTAATGTTAATTACCTGAAATTATTCCGTTTTTTGGGGGGGAAACCCTGCATATATCGGTATCGGTTGATATCGGTATTGGAAATTAAGAGTTGGACAATATCGGTATATCGGTAAAAAAGCCAATATCGAGCATCCCTAGTTACAGTTAAATTAAAGTATAAGAAGGATCACTGCTCAAGTTGATTGAGGACTTTGGTGATTTATCGGGATTTAAGATAAATTGGCCAAAGTCGGCTTTCCTTCCACTTAACACCCCTGCAAAAAAAGATACAACCCTCCCAGGACAGATACCGATGGTAAAACATTTCAGATGCTTGGGAGTGGAAATATTCCCTACCATAGGACAAACGGTGAAGCACAACTACACAAAAATCCAAAACAAAATCAAAGACGACCTTGATAGATGGGCAAAACTTAAAAACACAGTACAAGCACGGATATCAATAGTTAAGATGGATGTACTACCTAAAATCAACTTCTTCTGTTCAATGCTACCGTTACCCCCTCCAGAGGGTTACTGGAAAAGATTACACTCCTCCACATACAAATTTATTTGGAATAACAAACCACCACGTATAAAAAGATCCACCGCACAGAGAAATAAAGCAGATGGTGGCATGGCATTTCCAGATTTTTTCCTATATTTTAAGGCGTACTCATTAAGTCCATTGACAACATGGTTTGACTCCCAAGCATTAGCATCCTGGAGAAAAATAGAAGAAAACATAGTAGCCCCACATAGACTGAAGGACATAGCATACACTAAACTACCAATCAAGCACTGTGAACGGAAATTTGGCCCCATAATTACTCATGCGATCCGGATATGGCGTGAATCACAAAAAAAAAATCCTAACCCACAAAAATGGCACAATCATACTCCCTTATTCAATAACAATGCTCTCTTAATTGGAAAACGACCTATAAGATTCCCTATATGGGAAGAGCAAGGCATACACTCATTAGGGGATGTTTTTAACAAACAGGGTTTTTGTAGTGATAAAGAAATACGCAAAAAATGTAATCTCACCAAGTCCACATGGCTTTTTCACAAACAGTTAGAGCTATGTTTGAAGTCTCACGGTGTTCCATTAGACAGACCAATTGAACACCACAGATACCACAAATTCTTCTATGCAAGAGAGACATCGAGAGGTTTTGTTTCAGAATTTTATCATCAATTACTAACGTCCTCGTATGAAACCCTCCAACTTGACTCTGTCTGGAGGAGGGATATACCAGACCTGGAAAATGACTTTGATTGGCAAGGAGCCTGGGCAAATGTCCGACTTACATCAAGGAACCCGGATCATCAACAAATCAATCTTAACTATATTCACAGGACATACTTGACTCCTATAAGACTGTGCCGAATGGGGCTTAAACAAGATTCCAAATGCACCCAATGTACAAATGGGGACGAAGGGACATTTATGCACATGTATTGGGACTGCTCACCAGTTAAGGCATTCTGGAAAGATGTGACCCAACAAATATCAAAACTCGTATCTTGGAATATACCTGTACACCCCTCGGTATTATTATTGAATGATGTTTTTGAGTTTGCAGTGAATCCACAGCTAAAGAGATTGGTTTTATCGGGTATCACAGTAGCCAAAAAGCTGATCGCATCACGCTGGTTTCAACCGGAAAATATTTGCCGTAAAGTTTGGTTTCTTACATATCTCGATGTAATTTACCATGAAATATCTACAGCAAGAATTCTGGGTCTCAATGAATCCAAAATGTCAATGTGGTTAGAAGTGGTGGAGAGAATAAAAGCTAGCTTATAATGGTAGTGTCTGGTTAGGTGCGAGGGATAGTGGAGGTACTTCTCAAGGTGGGGTCCGGGAGGGGGGGGTTCGAGCTGAGCATATGTGTGCAGTTTTTTTTTTTAGATAACAGGTATTATGGGTATATCTTATATAAGACAACTAACTAAAAGGTGATCTCATTGGATGTGCCCTGACAATTAATGCTTGTATATCTTATCGTGTGTTGTCATGTTTGTTTATATGTTTGTTTAAAAAATAATAAAAAAATAAAATACAAAAAAAAAGAAGGATCACTGTTCTGTCTAGGGGTGCACGATATTGATTTGTTGACCCCGATATCGATACCAATAACTTTCTGCTCCTCAAGGTCGATACCGATAACCGATATATATATTTATTGTATTATAATTATTTATTTTTGTATGTATATTCCTGTAGTTTTGACCTAACCAGATTTATCATGACATGAGCGTTACTATATGAACAAAACAAAGCCAAGAGAACAGTTTTGACTCTTCAAATAAAGTGACTATATTTATTTTTCCAAATAAATATAATTTGAGTCGATCACAAAATTCACAATCCGTCAATGTCATTAACAATGTGTTTCCCTGAACAACTAAAAACCAACAGGTATTGTGCTTTGTCAGTAGGGATGCTGTTCACATTTGAACCGATACGGTACCGGTACCTGTGAATCGATACCGGTACCCAACGGTACCTTTTTCGGTACTTTAGTCTCTAAAAATGTAATCTACCTACCTCAGTTGTGAGAAGAAAAAAATCCAAACTTCAAATAACCACATTTTCGACCGTTTTTGGCTTGCCATTGCCCCGACTGCTTTGTTGTTGAATCAAGTCAAATCCTAAATAAGCATATATTGTGCGTGTGAACGTTGACATGAAAAGAAAAAAGTAAATAAAAAATATATATTTTTTTTATTATCAGAGCTATCAATACTTTTATCGGGATGACGTCATAATTGCTGATATCGGCCTGATAATTATCGTGCATCCCTAGTTCTGTCCCTGATATTGACCTGCATGATTGAAATCATGCAAAGACCACTGTTTGCAAACCGTGACTAATTTTAATAGCAAGACTAATGAAGTTCTCTTGTCACAGACTGAGACCAGTATCCAGGGGCATTTGGACAGCATCACGGAGAGCCTTCAACCCTATCTGCTCATAGGCGGAGTTTGAACTTGACGCCAGGTGGTGCGACTGCTTGGCGAACGATACCCGCGCGCACGTGGAGCTGGCGCGCGCGATTTTTTGACCTTTATTTTATTATTTTAGCATTTTTACAATGCCCTAACCCCTAATTTTTTATTTTATTTAGGTAGTACAGCAGCACACACACACACTCACACACACAGCACTACGGGGGATCATTTTTAACTGACTTGAAAAATGGAGGCTCTAATTATTATTATTCATAGAGACTCTCGGTCTCGAGCAATAATAATTATTACAGCCTCCATTTTTCGTGGACCAAAAATATACCAGACTATAGATATCAATTTTCCCGAACTAACGCTACCTGCCTCGACAAAATCCGTGCATTGGTTATCCAGATACATTAATTATCATCTCAGAATAAGTGGCTTTGTACAAGCGTTACAATCTATCGCGCGGGGCATTCTGCTGCTGCTGCTTGGTGCTTGGCCGCGCGTTAACCCTTTCACTGCCACACTACAGAAGGTTCGCCTTATAATGTGACATGATTACTACTATAAAATGAATGTATTGTAAAACAAAACATAATAGAATTCAGATTTGTTTCTCACAATTATTATAATTTTATTAAAATAAAAACAATCTTGGTTTTCTTTTTTTCTTTTTTTTTAAAGCAATTTCACCCCCGGCCACCAGGGGGTGCAATGCACCCCCTGCACCCCCATAAACTCCGCCCATGTATCTGCTTGCTGTGGGGACCCAGAGGAGTGTGATTCACAAGTACTTCATTGTGATTGACAAACATGCAATCCCTTGTAAGTCACCAGACTCTCTTGCCTCTTTTGATGAGCTTTTCAAAGCTCATTTTGTCTTTGGTACCTCATACAACCGGGATCTGGCCAATATGTACAACTTCTTGCAAACCGCCATTTACAAGATCGATGCTGCTACCACTAATGTCAACCCCAGGGTTAAAGAGATGAGGGCTCGGATGCTGCACTGATTTCTTTTTTATACTGAGATGATATTTTATGTTGAGGCCTCTGATGCTGCACAGACTTTTGATACTGAGAAGATATTTTATCTTGAGGCCTCTGATGCTGCACAGACTTTTGATACTGAGAAGATATTTTATCTTGAGGCCTCTGATGCTGCACAGACTTTTGATACTGAGAAGATATTTTATCTTGAGGCCTCTGATGCTCCAGTGTTTTTTGATAAGATGTTGTGTTTCATTTGCAAAAACTCTCAGGCAAATGCCAATTCACTGATGAGGCACTTGAGGATGATCCACGGACTTTGTTCAGGAAGGACACTTCGTCTTAAATGTGGTCAGCCTGGTTGTTTACATGTCTTTTGCACTTTTTCTGGGTTTCGAAAGCATCTTAAAGCACGTCATCAACCATGTGATGATCCTGGTGAAGGCCGCTCTACAGCTGAACATTTAGCTGAAAGTTATGTTGATGACTTTCCATCAGGCAGTGCCCCTTCTGACCCAGTCCTTCCAGTCCTTCTTAATAATAGTCTTGTAGACAGCTGTGCTGCAACAGTAGCTGAACTTAAAGTGGCAGGTGTAGGTGAAACAATAATCAACTCTTTGGTAACTTCAATGGAAGTGATTGTTGATGATATCCATAATCAAGCAAAACAATATGTGAAGCAATGTCTATCTTTACAGGAACCTATCAAAAGTGAGGTTGAGTGTAAAATTGATCAGTGTTTTGAAGAAATTGAAAATCCCTTTTGTATCTTAAATTCTGAAACTAAGAGAAGGCAATATTTTACAGAGAAGTGGGGAAGGGTAGACCCAGTTGAATATGTCCTTGGTACAAGATTTGATACCCTGCGCAATCGGACTACTGGAACTTATGATCAGGCTGTTGTTACTGATAAATGTGTTTATATCCCAATTTTGAAAACATTAGACTTTATTTACAAACACCCTAATATAGAAGAGATGATGCAGAGTGATTCCAGTTTAAGAGAAGATCTTCTTAATGACTTGTGTGATGGAGAGTTTTTCAAGAGTCATCCTCTATTTTCAAAACAGAAGCATGCAATTCAGGTGCAGCTTTTCTATGATGATTTTGAATGCGCAAATCCGTTGGGGAGTAAAAAGGGAATACATAAATTAGGAGCAATCTATTTCACCTTGCGTAATTTTTCTCCAAAGTACAACTCAATTCTGCTTAATATTCATTTGGTCGCTTTATTCCATGCCCAAGACATTAAAACACATGGCTTTTCTAAAATACTTGCTCCACTTGTGGAAGATATTAAAATACTGGAGAAGGATGGAATTAAGGTCCCATTGTATGATCAGCCAGTGTATGGAACTATTGTCCAAGTTACAGGTGACAACCTTGGTATTCACGGTTTGTTTGGTTTCGTAGAATCATTCAGTGCCAGATATTGTTGCCGCTTTTGTCTTGCTGAGAAAGAGGACTTTCAGACAGAATTCAAAGAAGATTCACACAAGATAGTTATGCGAACTCGAGCACTTCATGCAGAACACTGCCACAAAATGGAGACTACTATTGGTCTTCCCTATGTGATGGGAGTTAAACGTTCTTGCATTCTAAATTCCTTGCAGTACTTCAATACATGTGACAATTTCTCTGTCGATATTGTATTTTCTCCCAGGTTATCAACTGGCATTAATATTTATTTAAAACACTTGATTGCAGAGCACCACGGGTTATTCAAGCATTTGTTTCCCAACAGGAGGCTACTACCAAAGCATCATTTTATGGTGCACTATCCTACATGTATTCGTAAAATTGGACCACTTTTGCATGTCTGGTGCATGCGCTATGAAGCGAAGCATAATTTCTTTAAAAAACAACTAAAAAGCTTCAAAAATATAACTAAAACGTTGGCAAAGAAACACCAAAGTCAAGTAGCATACAATTGGCAGACATTTGATCCCAACAGACTGGTGCTTGGTCCAAGTAAAATGGTAGCATTAAATGTGATGGACAGAGGCTGTGAGATAGCGGAGACTCTTCAGGTACCAAGTGACACCAAGGTGTTAAATGTTAGATGGGCCAAACACCATGGAAATATGTATCGTCCAGGTTTAGTTGTTTGTCTTAAAGTTCTTAGTGAGGTTCCAGTTTTTCACAAAATCCACTGTGTTGTTCTTAAAGATGAGAGGTTACTGTTGTTTACATTTGCACTACAAACCGTGTCTCTGGATGACCATTTTTATGCATTTAAAGTTGCGTGTACTACAGATGGACCTCATGTAGTTGATGTCAAAGAGCTTTTGTTTTACAAAGCATTCGATATACAGATGTCATACAGTGATGACGATTCAAGCTCATTTATTGTTCCATACTGTTTCCTGTGATTTAAAAAAGGAAAAGAGAAAATCACTAAGCTCTTGAACTATTGCACTGGGGATGAACACTATTAGTTTTCTTTTATTTCTTTGGGGTGAACAGATGCTGCTGTCACTTTATAGAGGCCAAAATGTAATTGATCGATTACTCTCCCCATGAAGCCTTAATTGAAGTCATGGTGATTTCTTTTTGTTGCATTCCTGAGCCAATAATTTGATGACTGGCTTGAATTATTGGCTCAGGAATGCGACAAACAAACAAATCTCCATGAATTCAAGGATTCATGGGGTGTGTAATTGATAGATTTCTTTTTTTGGGTGAGCTATCCCTTTTTAAAAGGGTGCAGATGCTGCTGTCACTTTACAGAGGCCAAAATGTAATTGTCTTTTATTTATGACCTTTTTTCTATCGATTACTCTCCCCATGAAACCTTAATTGAAGTCATGGTGATTTCTTTTTGTTGCATTCCTGAGCCAATAATTTGATGACTGGCTTGAATTATTGGCTCAGGAATGCGACAAACAAACAAATCTCCATGAATTCAAGGATTCATGGGGTGTGTAATTGATAGATTTCTTTTTTTGGGTGAGCTATCCCTTTTTAAAATGGTGTACAGATGCTGCTGTCACTTTACAGAGGCCAAAATGTAATTGATCGATTACTCTCCCCATGAAGCCTTAATTGAAGTCATGGTGATTTCTTTTTGTTGCATTCCTGAGCCAATAATTTGATGACTGGCTTGAATTATTGGCTCAGGAATGCGACAAACAAACAAATCTCCATGAATTCAAGGATTCATGGGGTGTGTAATTGGTAGATTTCTTTTTTTGGGTGAGCTATCCCTTTTTAAAAGGGTGTACAGATGCTGCTGTCACTTTACAGAGGCCAAAATGTAATTGATCGATTACTCTCCCCATGAAGCCTTAATTGAAGTCATGGTGATTTCTTTTTGTTGCATTCCTGAGCCAATAATTTGATGACTGGCTTGAATTATTGGCTCAGGAATGCGACAAACAAACAAATCTCCATGAATTCAAGGATTCATGGGGTGTGTAATTGGTAGATTTCTTTTTTTGGGTGAGCTATCCCTTTTTAAAAGGGTGCAGATGCTGCTGTCACTTTACAGAGGCCAAAATGTAATTGTCTTTTATTTATGACCTTTTTTCTATCGATTACTCTCCCCATGAAGCCTTGAAGTCATGGTGATTTTTGTATATAATGGAGTTGTTTGCAGAGGGGCTCACTGAATCTAACAATCACGTAGACATATACCAAGTGTGATTAGCAAGAGAGGAATGTTTGTGACAAGTGTAATGTAAAAAGATTAGGAAGGATCCACACCAAGCAAGTTCTTCCTCAGACGCGTTTTTTTTTTTTTTTTACTATGTTACATTACATTGGGCGTATAGAAACAAAGATCATTTCAAAGTACAAACATATACAGTACCTGTGTGACATTTTGGATGAGGCTAGGCTCCATGTTAATAAGCAACTTGGGGTGAACAAATCTCCAACACACCCATGTCTGGTTTCTTTAACTGAAACGCCTCCTTGTCGACTTCAGTGTTTTAAGTCATCATAGACCTTTAAGTCCAAGGTACTAGGAATTTCAAATTTCTTGGCAACTGAAAACAAAGATTGCACAAGCTTATTGATGCATCTTATTTTATTAATGACCTTTTTTTTCTATCGATCGCCCCTTGAAGTCATGATTCTCACACGCTGTTGTAAAACTGTTTGCATCCCAAAGGATATGCCTGCATGTTGCAAATAAAAGTGCATTGTTAAATACTGATTTCTGCTTTGCCCCCGTTTATTTTAAATGTATTATTCCAGAGTAAATTATTATTTAATTCTATATTGAGTGAAATATGATATTCTATATTGAGTGAAATCTATTCTATATTGAGTGAACTACAACTCCATATTGAGGGAATTACAACTCTATATTGATTAAAATACCACTCTATATTGAGTGAAATATGATATTCTATATCGAGTGAAATCTATTCTATATTGAGTGAACTACAACTCCATATTGAGGGAATTACAACTCTATATTGATTAAAATACCACTATATTGAGTGAAATATAACTTTAAATATCTCTATATTGAGTGAAATATAACTTAAAATATCTCTATATTGAGTGAAATATAACTCTATTGAGTGAAATATAACTCTATATTGATTAAAATACCACTCTATATTGAGTGAAATATAACTTAAAATATCTCTATATTGAGTGAAAAATAACTCTATATTGAGGCAATTACTACTCTTATACAGAGTCAAATACAACTCTATTGATGGGATCACAACTCTATGGAGTAAATACAACTCTGTGTTGAGTGAAATGATGTTAAAGTTGTTTTTACTTTATGCTAAATGGAGTAAATTGGTATTTTGTAGAGTTAAATGTTAACACTAAATGGAGTAGAAACAACTCTGAAGATTTAACTCTGTGACAAGAGTCATCTTGACTCTATTTGGAGTCGGAGCCAATACTGTCTTTTTGGGAGTAAAATTTTACTCAATTTGAGTAAATTTTACTCTGCGAATTTTCCTGTGTATTTTAACTGTTGATGGGTAGTGCATCAGTAAAGTGAATATGGTATTGTGCTCTTGCCTTGTTTGAATAGGTGGAGAGAGTGGTTAACTGTATTATAATAGTAAATAGAAAAATATGTTGTGCTCTTGCTTTTTTCATTTTGAAGGTGGAGAGAGTACCATTGCTAGTGCCACAACAGTTTTATTTGAGGTTCATAACAGTACATTGTACTAAGCAATTGTTGGCTCATTAGTTTGTGATTCACATGCACTAAAATTCACCAGAATGCAGGAAATTAAGTCTTTGTAACTAAAATGTTCCGGGTGGGGGACCCCCAGACCCCCCGCTTAAAAAGTGGCCTGATTGGGGCTATATTTCGCGCTATATCTCCCGGTATGAATTATTTCCCCAGTCCGGCCCTGCCAGTAGTTACCACCTTTTGATTTGAAATCTTTATTTCGAACATGCAATGAATACAAACAAACAATAACAAAAGCAAAACACAACTCAATCTACATGTTCGAAAAGGAGTAGGAAAAAGTATACACTTATTTAATCCTACCCCTTTTCCACTACTCAAATGAGTGTACTATTTTAAAATATAAAAAAGAAAAAAAAATATATAGAACCTTTAACAGAGAACACAGTTTTTGCAAAGGTAGTTTACCGAAAAGGCACCTTACAGTCCCCTCTACTGATGGCCCTGGTGGTAATGCCAGTCTGCTTTCTGTTGGATGAACTCAGTCCATGCAGAACCTTGTACATGAAGCAAGTATATTTGAAAACTTGGAAATTCTCGAAACTTAGCATGTTATGTTTTTCTAAAACATTACAGTGATGAAATGAAATTGGTTTCCTATCAAATACTTTTATGGCTTTTTTAATAATTAATTAGTGTAATTATATTGGTGTAAGAGTAGTGACATATGAAAGAGACCAGTTGATAAAACAGTACTCGATGTGTGATAAAATCATTGAATGCAGAAACATCCTTGCAGCATTAACTGGCAGGCAGGGCCTGATCTGCCTGAAGTTTTCGATGTTAAACTTGACTGTGTTTGTCATTTTCTTCACATGACTTTTTGAAGGTCAATGTAGAGTCCAAGATACTTGAATTAATGTACAATGTCCAGCTCCGCCTCTCCCAGAAACACATTAGAGTGAGTGACTTATACTGGTGACTTTGTGAACATCATACACACTGTTTTCTTGGTGTTAAGTGAAAGACTTGCTTTTGTTAGCCAGTCTTGAATGAGACATGAGACTCCCAACCGCGAGTAGGCCTATTAGCGCAGAAATGGAGAACACAAAAAAAGAAAGGGTGGAGCTGAAAAAGCTAGAATTAAAAAACTAAAATTGCTAGTAAAAGACGCAGAACAATGTTCTAAAATTACAGACATGTTTAGTAGAGGAAGGGCTGGCGTTAGAGTAGCTGCTGCTGCTAATGATGATGAAGTTCAAGTGGAAGGAACCAACAGTAACATGACAGGTGCGTGCAGTAGCCTAGTGCATATTCTACTCTTGGTGTCTGCCGGTTCATGAGGGCTAGCTAGCCTATACTAGCTCTTGCAGTGATTTCAGTCATTCTATTACAAGACAATGTGCTTTCCGTATTCCTGATTCCTTACAGCACGTGGACGTAAATAGTCGTGACTCGTGAAGTTTTTTTTCTCTGACTAAAAGTTTAGTTAGCAATGTTAGGACTAGTGCCCACCACAGCATCAGAAGCTAAAGTGCTAATCTAGAGAGCCAATCAGAACCTAGGACGGGCTGCAAATTAATTGGCTACTAATATTATAATAGTAAATACTAAAATAAAATACTATTATGTTCCCTTCCAAATTTTCATGTTGATATAATATTGGTAATCTAATTGATTGAATTGATTAGTTGCCATTTTACATGCTTAAATAAGATGTACCTTAGAATTCCCAACTGTTAGCCATGTTCTCGATCTGTATATGATTAGTCTCATCTACATGTTTGTAAATAACCACAGCTAACTAGCTTAAGCTAACAACTAGGTCAACTACTACCCCGTAGTTAAACAAATGTGATTGCATATAACAGCTAACTGCTACAGCTAAGTTGGTAGTTAGCCTATTCCATTAATGTTGAATGTATTTATGAAGGTTGTTGATGGTGGTTGGCGCTGAATAGCAGACATGATTCCGTCAGCCAGGGCAGCTGTGTTTGCTGATGCTGCTCACCACCACCAGTAGCGTATGACTGGTGTGAGTGTGAATGCAGACAGACAGATATACAGACAGACATACAGACAGACAGACAGACAGACAGACAGACAGACAGACAGACAGACAGACAGACAGACAGACAGACAGACAGACAGACAGACAGACAGACAGACAGACAGACAGACAGACA
>NC_140169.1:170150911-170275911 GCF_963971535.1 Notolepis coatsorum | reverse complement strand
TGGGACCGCAAGTTTCTACACTGGTTAAGCTTATAATAATACTAACTTTATTTTTATCTTAGAGCATGGCGATAGAACGCCTGCCCTGATTCCAAACTCTAACCTTAACCAACTGCGAAAGAGTCGCCTAAGCTTAACCAGTGATAAACTAGGCGTTAGGTAGTTTGCAGGCTGTTAGACCCGGAAATAGGCGCAGAACTTGCCGTCCCACGATTGGCGCACATGTCACATGACCTGGCCAATCAGAGCGCAAAACTCGAACGCGGAAACACAAATTTGTTGTTGAAAGTATAGACGCGTCCAGGAATCATGAACAACAAAAAAATGCAGCACTGTCTTTTAAGGGTTAATACACTAGAGTCCAGTAATAAAGTGAAATGTTCTGAGTCTGGTCTGTAGTATCTGTACAAGACTCACCAGAGCACTGCCGACGGGCAACTCAACAATCAAGGGTCCACGAAAAAAGAGCGAGTACACAGGAATCCTCCAGGGGGAAATAGGGAACGACAACGACGTCTCACACCAACAACGAGGAGCCACAGAGAGAGAGAGAAGCGCACACGCACAGGCATCCTCCCGGGGAAAATAGGTAGCGACACGACGTCTCACACCGGAGACACGACAGTAGGTGGTAGTGTACAGATGGCACAACATCTCACACCGGAGACGCGACAGTAGGTGGTAGTGTACCGATGGCACGACGTCTCACACCGGAGAGACGCCAGTAGGTGGTAGCAACAAGACAGGCGCCATGACCGACCTGTAGGAGTCGCTGTTTACAACGACCAGATTACCACCCATCGACTCCCCTCCCGCTGACTCTGCCAATTGAGTCAGTATGACGGCCTGCCCAAGCCGGAGGCAACGCTGACAGCCGGATTCGATACCGGTGTCTCACGTGTTGGTGACCAGCGCTTAGACCGCTGTGCCACCCAGCCGCCCCATGCACACCTTCAGTTTCTTAGACAGGTGCGTTAGGAGAAAATGTCCATGAGGTAAAAAAGAAAGAACTAAGACTATTTCCCAGGAAAATATAGCCAGCATCTCCTCAGGTAAGGCCAACCAGGATCTGTCAGTCAATCAGTCCCACAGACAGTCTGTCTGCATGTAGCCTAATTAGAAGAAACACATCCCACCCTCAATGATGGCCATTTCACAGTCCATAATGGACAGCAACTACATAATTTTAATACACATTGAGTAATATATTGGTGGAAAGTGCAATGTGGTGGATGTGCTCTTTGGAGAGCAGCGGTTCCGTTAAGTCCATTGGAGCATTTTCTACTTTAAACTAGGGATGTCCGATATCATCGGCCTACCGATATTATCGGCCGATATTGGCATTAAAATGTAATATCGGAAAATATCGGTATCGGTTTATATATATATATATATATATATATATATATATATATATATATATATATATATATATATATATATATATATATATATATATATATATATATATATATATATATATATATATATATATATATATACAATATATATTAAGGCTGTCAAAGTTAACGCGGTATTAACGCGTTATCGCCCGATTCTATTAACGCCACAATTTTTTTTAACTCACGATTAACTTTTAAGAAAATTTATTATATCTTTTTTTTTAACTAGACTTCACTCAGGTGTATTATTGATGCTCTCATTGATACTATGTTTGTGTGTGTGTGTGTGTGTGTACATACAAGATACATACAAGAGTTTTATTTGTCACGGCATACAGGTATACAGTGAAATGCGGGGGGTCTCGCCCGCAACGATGTGCATAATACAAGTAATAATAATAATAATAAGAGTCCAACCAAGAGTCTTGCATACCGCCCCAACAGGTCCACGGAGGACGCCATATCCCATGTGCTGCACACAGCAGCATCACACCTGGACAAGAGGCAGGGGAACTATGTGAGAATGCTATTCATCGACTACAGCTCGGCATTCAATACCATAGTCCCCTCCATACTCATAGCCAAGCTCAGGGACCTGGGCTTGGGCTATGACCTCTGCCAGTGGGTCTTGGACTTCCTGACTGGCAGACCCCAGGTGGTGAGAGCAGGCAACTGCACCTCCTCATCCATCACCCTCAACATAGGGGCCCCCCAGGGCTGTGTTCTGAGTCCCCTCCTCTACTCCCTGTACACACACGATAGCAATACAATCGTCAAATTTGCTGACGACACAGTGGTGGTGGGCCTGATCTCTGCCAACGACGAGAGGGCCTACCTGGAAGAGGTCAAGGTCCTGGCGGGATGGTGCCAGGAAAACAGCCTCTCCCTGAACGTCAGCAAAACAAAGGAGATGATTGTGGACTTCAGGAGGTCGGGGGTCAAGGACTACAGCCCCCTCAGCATCGACGGGGCACCGGTTGAGAGAGTCAACAGCTTTAAGTACCTCGGAGCCTACATATCCGAGGACTTGACATGGACCACACACATTGACAGTGTTGTGAAGAAGGCACGACAACGCCTCTACTTCCTCAGGCGCCTAAGGAAGTTCCAAGTCAGCCAGAAGATCCTTAAGAACTACAATAGAGAGCATCTTGACCGGCAACATCACCTCCTGGTTTGGGAATAGCACTGCACAAGACCGAAGCAGACTACAAAGAGTGACACGTTCAGCCGAACGCACAATTGGAGGGGGGCTCCCCACCCTCCAGAACATTTACTACAAGCGTTGCAAGGGCAAGGCTAAGAGAATCATTAAAGACTCCAGTCACCCGAACAACTGCCTCTTTGAACTGCTGCGGTCAGGCAAGCGATACCGGAGTCTCAAGGCGAGCACAGAAAGACTCAGAAGAAGCTTCTATCCCCAGGCCATCAGGCTGCTAAACGAACAATGAATGAACACTACACAACAACAACCACCAAACGCACATAGCACACACATCCACACGCACACACTCACTTTAAACAAACACACTGTAGCACCCACTCCACACACTTTATAGCACACACCCACTTTAAACAAACACACTGTAGCACCCACTCCCCACACTTTATATTTATGGATGAAGGATTGCACTACAACTCGTACACCTTACTGTAAATTGTACCTAAAATTGTACCTCATCCCATTTCTGCTTTGCACTAGATAGTACTGTACATTAGTACACTGCATAGTATTGTGTATTGTATATTATATGGTAACTCAGAACATTGTACATATGTCTATACCGAACACTGTGACCTCATTTTTCTTCTTCTAAATTCATGCTATATTATGTTATTATGTTATTTGATACTATCTTGTCTAGCACAGTCTCTGGAGCGTAACAGTAAGAAGCATTTTGTATGAAAGTATTCTGTACTTCTGTATGACAACTATTAAAGAACTTGAACTTGAACTTGAACCAATAGAGTGACATAGTGCAATAAACAAGTAAACAAAGTAGGCATATCGGTATCTGTATACATGAGCTATTTACAGAGCATGGTAGGACATGCTAGGTCCTGTGTGTGCAGTACTGCTACGGATGAGGCCTTGGTGTGTGTGTGTGTGTGTGTGTGTGTGTGTGTGTGTGTGTGTGTGTGTGTGTGTGTGTGTGTGTGTGTGTGTGTGTGTGTGTGTGTGTGTGTGTGTGTGTGTGTGTGTGTGTGTGTGTGTGTGTGTGTGTGTGAGTGCGTGTGTGTGTGTGTGTGTGTGTGTGTGTGTGTGTGTGTGTGCGTGCGTGCGTGCGTGCGTGCGTGTGTGTGTGTGTGTGTGTGTGAGATATAGAGAGAGAGGGGGGTGAGAGAGATGAGGAAGGGGCAAGAGAGAAAGAGAGCTGGAGAGTGTGTGTGTGAGAGAGAGGGGGGGTGTGTGATTACTCAGCCCTTGTGTGGGTGAATGTAACAAGTTCCTAACGTTTTCTTTCCCCTATTATTTCATGCACACTTTATTCATTGTTTTAAATTATTTAAGTAATTTTGTGCATCACTCTGTTTTGAATTTGATGAAAATGTGCAATGCATGATGGTCATCCTTTTGTGTTAAATAGCTGCATAAAGCAAGCATTTGTTGACTCTCATGTTGATAAGAGTATTAAAACTTGGAACTTGAAAAAGATCCGTTTAAGGTAGATACAAAAATACAAAAATAAATGCGATTAATCGTGAGTTAACTATGGACAATCATGCTTTAATCGCGATTAAATATTTTTATCGATTGACAGCACTAATATATATATTTTATATATTTTTTACATTTATTTAACCTTTATTTACCCAGGCAAGCAAGTAAGAACAAATTCTTATTTTATTTATTGTCAAAAGTATGCATAATGTTGTGTTAATTCCACAACAAGAGATATGTAATATGAATTACCTGAAACCGTGGGGGGAAACCGTGCATATATCGGTATCGGTTGATATTGGTATCGGAAATTAAGAGTTGGACAATATCGTTATATCGGATATCGGTAGAAAAGCCAATATCGAACATCCCTACTTTAAACCCAGGGAGCTGAGGAAAGAGGGCCTGTTATGAGTAAAAATAATTTTCCAAATGCTTCAAAGCATTTTCACCCATCATCGATCCATCCATGGTCAATTACATTTGTATTGTGTGTTTGGTGGCCTCAGCACCCACTGTGGTGTTTATACTGTGTTGAGTTTACGTTGCTGGCTGCCGTCATGCATCTCTCGTAAATAATGTAATAAATCCTGTTCATATGGTACATTTTGTACTGTACATGTTTGATGTAGGCTTCCAATCCTGTTGATGTTAAAGCTTGTACTGTGAGGGTTTAATCTACTGTAGGCCTTAAATCATGTTGATGTTAAAGCTTGTAGGCCTACTGTGAGTGTACAGTAGGCCTCTTACCCTTATCCTTGTAGCTAAAAACTGTGCGTCACTATGTTTGGAGAGCTATATCTATATTCTATATTATAGCTATGGAGACAATACTATGGTCATTTGACAGTGACTTTCTTCTGTCGAACATGCAAAAAAGATAAAGGTTTTTTCATGTATACGTTCACGCATTATCCCGTGGTGAATATTGTATAGTTTAGGAGTGATCCGGGCTAATTCCTGAATGGCTGAGTTATAGGGCGCTACGTGAATTCTGCTATAAGCGTTGGCGTTTCTTGCCTGGACACGCTACTATTTTCAAATCAAATGTATATAATAGTGAGAGATTTGGGGTGCTTTTTCAATGTATGTGATGTATAGATTGGGGGAAGATGGTAGCATCTAACGGTGCCAGGTCAGAGAGGGCAGAAATGTGTTTGGCTTAGCAGAGCACCACACTGCCAGCGAGAGAATGTTTGTTGACATTCCTTGTAAGAACATCTGAGATAAGACGGAGTGTCTCCCAGAGCGAGGGAGAGCGGTTCACAGTGAATGAAACGTTTAATGTGTGTAAAGGTTATTAACGCAGTTGTCATGACAACACGTCTCATGCAGGGGCGCGAGAAGTCCGCGGGGAGTGGGGGTGCTGAGATATCGATCGTTTTTGATAATTTTTTTTTTTTTATATAATTTTTTTTTATATAAAATATATATATTATATAATTATACTTGTAGTTGTATTGTCTGCGAGACATCGCCACCACGCAACATGTCAAAATGCTCGCTATCTGCAAACAGCTCCACTGTCTGTCAGTCATAACCAACACTCTCGTTCACTAGGATACTATGATGAATTGAAAATGGGGGACGGTCCCTGATGTAAACAAGACGAAAGTCTTTCTCTGGTCTGCATCCCCTTAACAATTGTATGTATTGAGCTGTACTGTACTGTACCTATTCTGCAATCTGTTAATAAACTTTTCAATCAAACTTTTCAATCAAAACAGCTGCCCAACTCCGCGCTCTGAGCGTTCTGATGCACACATCACAGCCCAGCTTACCCCATCTGGCTGTTGCACCCTCTGTGTCACTGTCGCAACAACAATAGCTGCAGGAGCGATAATAATAATAACACACACATTACCTATTCCGAAGACGGTAAAACACAGAAGGTGGTCTTGCGTTCAGGAATGGTGGAAATAAACTCCTTCATGACAACATGAATGTCCAGTGAGTCCAGAATATCCGGATGCATATGCTGCAGCAAGTCCAGGTTATTATTATTAAAGAAATCAGATGAGTCATTTCTTTTCTGAGACACAAGTAAACACACTCTCCACTTCAGACAGTCCTCCCTCTCTGCAATTCGTTCCCGCATACAACATCGCCGACAGATATATTCCTTTACTCCGAATTGTCCCAAAACAAAAACTATTCCAGGCCGCTATTTATTTTACCAACGGATTTCCAGTTCCGCGTTGACGCTTCCAGGCCGCGTCTATTCGAATCCCAACCGGTTCATGAGTGGCTACACGCTGTTTTAATAACACTGCATTATCGAGACAGCGCCCCTATGGATCTGGCAATGAATTCCAAGAATAGGGTAAATCTGCAGTGCCGTTCCGCTCTATGACATTGAGTAGCGTCGGTATTCCAATGGAATAAAGGCCAAAACCACCTTGCAGTTGCAGTTACCCTCCCCGCCAGCAGGGGGTGCTGGAGCACCCATCGCAGCCCCACTTCTCGCGTCCTTGGTCTCATGACAACCAGAAGGCGGGGCCGTCGTTGTGACGACGAACATCTATAAGTCGAACGGTGTTTCCGAGTGGAAGGCAGACTAGACTCTGACCAAGAGCGAGTAGGACTGAGATCACACAGAGGACAATCTCTCCTCTCATTGAGAGGGGGGGGGGGGAGGAAGAATGCCACATCAGCGTTAGCTTCGGCTACCACAAGGATGGTCTTGGCTAACGAACAGGCCTGACCACTATTGGACTGAATAACAAAAGGACGATAGACGAACACACCGAAAGATCATTAGGATAGACTCTTCAAGGACGATACAATTTGATAACATCTGACAACATCTGATTATGAGGTTCTGTTTATAGCAATAAAACAACGCTTTTCCTCATAAGGTATCTCACGGTGTCGAAGTGTCGAATTCTTACGGAGGTGGAGAATTAGGATGGTTTATGGATTGCACTAACGGGGGAGATAAGGATCTTATCTGCCAGTATCGGAGACGTCAGGACCATTAAAATGACACAACGCAGAGGAATTGGATGGAGAGCCAAACAGACGAAGACGTGATACTGGCCAGTTTGATCAGGATCTTACAGTTGATGCCGTTGGGACCCGGATTATTGCTTGCTTTGAAGTTGCTTGAAAGGAAGAGACTGTGTGCAGTGCCGAGGCGTGAAGGGGTAGCCATGGACGCGAGCCAACCCAGCGAGCGAGCCGAGCAAGGCCGGAGAGATAAACAGCGCCATGGACCCAGCCATGGACCAGAACAACTGACGGTGAAAAGATAAAGTGAGTCTCAACAACTTCACAAGCCAATAAGAAAACGAACAATAGTGTATCCGTAAACGTAATTAGTTTGACACAGAGAATGCCAGCTGTAATAGTGTGGTTGAATAACAGCAGAGCGGCACCGGTTTTTGTTTTGAAAATCGAGAGTCTTATCTACAGAGCACAGAAGCCACTGTATAGGAGATGGGAAGGGAGGCAAAGGGGAGATGTTCATTCAGTTAAAGGGGCAACATTGTATTTAGTTTGATTACTGTTCAAAACGCAGAAAGCGGGAAGCGGGACTGTGACGTGAAGGGAGCAGTGAACAAACGTTACGGGTGTGGTCGGTAGCGAGAAAATGTTTGAGACATTAAAGGGACGGTGGGAAAAAAAAAAGAAGAACAAATTTAGCAGACAAAAATGGCCGCAGCCACGAGGGGTTTAGAATCAGGAAGTGACACGTCACCTACAATCCTCTAGACTGAGTTTTGGCCGCCATCTAGGGGGGCAGTGGGATAATACAGGCAAATGGAGGAGGAGTAGGTCGCCACCTAGTGGCGGAGGGGGGGGGGGTAGTGCTGGGGAGTTTCCATTACCCATAGGGGAATATTTAGAGTTTAAGTTAATTAAGGAGTTTAATTTTTTCAAGATTACCAACTGCTTGTGTGTATACACGGTGGTGTATGTGAGAACTTTGTAAAGGAACTCAAAGTGTGGTATAGAGCGACGTGACAGCTCCAGGGCGACGGTAGACAGCCCCGTAGGGTATATAGAGCGACGTGACAGCTCCAGGGCGACGGTAGACAGCCCTGTAGGGTATAGAGCGACGGGACAGCTCCAGGGCGACGGTAGACAGCCCCGTAGGGTATAGAGCGACGGGACAGCTCCAGGGCGACGGTAGACAGCCCCGTAGGGTATAGAGCGACGTGACAGCTCCAGGGCGACGGTATACAGCCTCGTAGGGTATAGAGCGACGGACAGCTCTGTTGTATGTTAGATGATAGTACGAGTACGTATGTGAGTTAGGAGCAGGGAACCAACCTGCTCTGTTGTATGTTAGAGCGATGCTCGGTTGTATGTTATTATCATAATAATAAGATCGATATACAGGTTAATTAAATAAGTTTAATTATGAAATAAGAGGGAGTTCGATCTCCAGTGGGGCCTTCTCACACCTAATAAATAGGCAGAGTCTTGAGGGGACACGTCACCAGAAAGAACTGGCGCGCGCTGGGGGTCACCCGTGGGACAAACGTAGAGCGCCGAGTGGGTATCGTTTAGCTGCTGGTGTCACGCCGGAAGACAACAAAACAGGGAACAGCCCTGTAGGATTAGATATGGGTGTTGAGAAGGTGGGGGACTAATAGAGAACAAATAGCGCCATGGGCTGTAGGACACTCACACCGTCCAACAGTCTGAAAGGGCGTGGCCATGGCAGGGGCTTGCAGAGGAAAAAATATATAGAGAACGAGCTGCAGGCCCAAAGCCACGGTAGACTAATAGAAAACACAGGGTCGAGTGTACAGAAAAACTGCCGGCGTGGTGTTTCTGCTTTCAGAGTCTGGAGAGGGCCGACGGCGGTGGAGATGAGCCTCAACCAAGATGACCGACAGGGCGGAGATGACCGACGGGGCGGAGACGGCCGACGAGGCGGAGTCCAGCGGTCGCAGGCGGTGTTGCCCAGGGGAGAACGAGGCGGACATCGGAGGGGGCTTCCCGGCGGAGACGCTGTTTAGAGAGCGTTTTGAAACAACAGAGCACGGGCGGTGAATCATGGACAAGCAGGGACTTCCTTTCAGAGTCAATCAGGAGATCGAGAGATGAGACAACAGCGAGAAGTCCTGTGTTCATTGATTAGGAGTATGAGATATAAATGGAGGATTCATATAGAATATATATGTATAGAAGGATATATATATATATAGAAGGTAGATAAGAGGGAAAACAGTAAAACAACAGGATGGAATTATTGGGAGCAGACAGAGGAGCTCTAATTGTTATGAGTCGTTGGATGTTGTTGGTGTTGGTGGTCGGTTTCGGTTCCCTTTGTGCACGAAGGGGGGCGCAAACAGACATCAGGCAGCAAGATCACTGGGTTGACCGTGGGCCGTCTTCGTTTCTTGTGCACGAGAGACGAGGTTGGTTTGCTTCAACCACAGGCTATTTTAGGTATAATTAATTGAAAAACCAAGTAGTCTTGTGATTCTGAAGGTTGATTAAGAATCAAAGGGGGGAATGAGAGATTTGGGGTGCTTTTTCAATGTATGTGATGTATAGATTGGGGGAAGATGGTAGCATCTAACGGTGCCAGGTCAGAGAGGGCAGAAATGTGTTTGGCTTAGCAGAGCACCACACTGCCAGCGAGAGAATGTTTGTTGACATTCCTTGTAAGAACATCTGAGATAAGACGGAGTGTCTCCCAGAGCGAGGGAGAGCGGTTCACAGTGAATGAAACGTTTAATGTGTGTAAAGGTTATTAACGCAGTTGTCATGACAACACGTCGCATGACAACCAGAAGGCGGGGCCGTCGTTGTGACGACGAACATCTATAAGTCGAACGGTGTTTCCGGGTGGAAGGCAGACTAGACTCTGACCAAGAGCGAGTAGGACTGAGATCACACAGAGGACACTCTCTCCTCTCATTGAGAGGGGGGGGGGGGAGGAAGAATGCCACATCAGCGTTAGCTTCGGCTACCACAAGGATGGTCTTGGCTAACGAACAGGCCTGACCACTATTGGACTGAATAACAAAAGGACGATAGACGAACACACCGAAAGATCATTAGGATAGACTCTTCAAGGACGATACAATTTGATAACATCTGACAACATCTGATTATGAGGTTCTGTTTATAGCAATAAAACAACGCTTTTCCTCATAAGGTATCTCACGGTGTCGAAGTGTCGAATTCTTACGGAGGTGGAGAATTAGGATGGTTTATGGATTGCACTAACGGGGGAGATAAGGATCTTATCTGCCAGTATCGGAGACGTCAGGACCATTAAAATGACACAACGCAAAGGAATTGGATGGAGAGCCAAACAGACGAAGACGTGATACTGGCCAGTTTGATCAGGATCTTACAATAGGTAGTATTATGTTTCATCATGAATGCATGAAAGAGGGGGGGGGGGTCGTTTTTTTATGCTTTGATTGCCAGTAACGGCATTCGTTTTGAACACCACACAGGCTGATCAGCATGGATCAATATGAAAACATTCTAGGATCAAGGTGGAATTGACGTCAGATAGTCCTTACCTTTGATCGGGGTTATTCCAAAAAGAATATTCCAATTGTCTGATCGTGATCTGGTCCCGGACATAATTTGGCACAATTTATGGATCGTGTGTGCTAGATGTGTTTCGAAGTGGTCGGATGAAGCAATTTACTTGGCTCCGTCTAAATTCTGTGCCCGGAGGGGTTTAAATGTAACACACGGTGAGATATAAGGTTTCAAATGGTGGGCGATACTGCCACCTAGCAGGATGCGGCCGGTATTGCACTTTGGCGATCTCAGAATGATTTCCTATGGGAACACAGAGGTCCGTGAATGAATAATGAATACAAATATCTAATAAAAGAAAAAACTACCAAAACCTGAGAAATCTCGGGTCTGGCGCTCAATCGCTGGCGAGTTAACCCGGGATATCTCGGGTCTGGCGCCGAATGCGTAGGCCTTAAATCCTGTTGATTTGTTCAAGCTTGTACTGTAAGTGCGCCTTGTTTGTGCCAATTTATCTGGTTTTACTATGGAAGCCAGAGGTGTGAGTGCATCAGTCTTGGAGCCAATGTCCTTCCTAACCAGGACCGACTAGGGGTGGGACGATAGGAGTAATGAAATGAAGCAGAGATTGATTTGACGTTTACACTGAAAGTTTAAATTCATTCAAAACCCTCCAGTATTGATTTACTAAACCAAAAACACATTTCGACCCCAAGTTACTGAGATGCTGATTCGCACAGGACTAATATTATCAGATGACCTCTGTGTTAGCTGAAATATGGTAGGTAATTTGCCCTGGAATTTGTACGTTTACAAATTATGGACATGGCAGATTCGCAAAGGATTAAGATCACAGATGACCTCCGCAATTGTTACAAATTACTAGAGGTCCCCAGGTAATACTAGTCCTGTGCGAATAGGGCTTTAGAAGAAGAAGATTCAGGGGCGCTCCAGTAGCACACCATATAGCGCGCTGAGTCGCGAAGGGGTCTTCCCGGGTTCGCTTCCCACACCCGGTGACCATTTGCCGCATGTCTTCCCCTCTTCTCCTCCCGTTCTCCCCCTCTTCTATCAGTCCTGCGTGACCAGTAAAAAGCTGTAAAAATGCTAAAAGATAATAAAAAAAAAAGAAGAAGAAGAAGAAAAAGATTCAAATGAGTCTTTCTGCATGGGTTGTTACATACACACAACCCCACACATATGCATTTCACCTGCAGGTCAGAGTGCAGTGTGTACAAAATAAAAATAAATCACTTTTATTTATTTTTCTTTCTTTTAAAAGAGAGCTTTTGAGCATGGATTATTTTCCCATACAACAAACAAATTGCTTCCAACGTTACCAGCCAATGGTTCAGGCAGTGAACTGTGGCGTAGCAAAATGCTCTGTGACAGAACAAATCCTTTGGCATCAACAGAGAGTTCCTACTCCTCAGGCCTACCAGCATTTGTTGGGACCAGGGATGCTTGTTGTCAGCCAGTTCAGCGAGCAGTCAAAGCTCCTCAAGGAAGGCCTTGCGAGAAGCAGAGTGTGAGCGAAGATAGAGCGAGACAGAGCTGAGTGGGGAAAGGGAGAAAAGAGAGACTCAGTGTGACATCACATCCAGACCTGGAAGGGAATGTGGAACACCCAACTGCCTCCCTAGCTTTGATCTGCAGGAGGGTGGGAATGGAGACATGTTAGCTTGCCAGTTACTCTAGTATGTCACTACAGAGGTACGAGAAGAGCTCAACCGCTGTTCTAAGTGTTCTCCTCGCCGCCCTTGCATAAATTATTCTGACAGCCAATTCTTCAAAAGATTTTTCAAGAGATTCAAGTCGAGACCTGCTCTTTTTTTCTTCGTCCTGGGCTTGAAAAGAACAGGTACAGTTTGAAAACAGACAACACCTCTCAACGTTCTCATCTCTGCTGTAGGGAACTTCATGGTTGTGTGATGAAAGGAACACCAGTATGGTATCTGTCTAGACTCAGCATGCCACCAGGAGTTAACCAGGCCATTCCTCCCAAGCTCATGTCACCAAAGAGATTAATTGGCTCAGGTCCCTTCAGGGTATTACTGATTGGCTCTCACACAACCAGAGGCCTTTATCTCATTGGCCCAGGCACTGCCATGGGAGGGTTTGAAAGACAGACCTTTCATTGGCCCTGAAGTCCCTCTTAATAACCGACAGGCCTTTCATGATAATTATTTGTCTTTTGTCCCTTCTAGCACTGATGAATATGTGTGTTTGTGGAGCAAAATGCATAATGAAGTGAATCTCCATAATATGTTATGTTATTATAATATCATTGTTAGACTATTGTCACCACTGCATCCCTGTTACTAAAACAGCCATAGTTGTGCCCACACTCGTATGTGATCCTACTCTCAGTTGGAAGCTACCATGGAAACAGTAGTATAGTATACTAAGTGATTTTCTTCCCCCATCAAACATCTGTTTGTTAAACCTGCATGCACAGAACACTGTGATTGCTCCTGCCTGCCTGCCTGCCTGTCTGTCTGTCTGTCTGTCTGTCTGTCTGTCTGTCTGTCTGTCTGTCTGTCTGTCTGTCTGTCTGTCTGTCTGTCTGTCTGTCTGTCTGTCTGTCTGTCTGTCTGTCTGTCTGTCTGTCTGTCTGTCTGTCTGTCTGTCTGTCTGTCTGTCTGTCTGTCTGTCTGTCTGTCTGGCTGGCTGGCTGGCTGTCTGTCTGTCTGTCTGTCTGTCTGTCTGTCTGTCTGTCTGTCTGTCTGTCTGTCTGTCTGTCTGTCTGTCTGTCTGTCTGTCTGTCTGTCTGTCTGTCTGTCTGTCTGTCTGTCTGTCTGTCTGTCTGTCTGTCTGTCTGCACCAGTCATAGTTCCTACAGTTTTGATCCACTTTAAATAGAACTTTGCACATAGATTGACAGGTGTCTAATATTTTCGTAATCAGTCAACAACAAGTATTTTATTTGAATAAATGTATACCAATAACACACAAGGGGCGATACTACACAGGTTCACTGCTCTGAGATAATCAGCTCTCTGGCACCAGTTTACAACATGGAAAGCTAGCTTAGAACTCCGGGAGAGGTGTTTTTGGCTAACAGCTATAGGCTAGTGGTCCATAATGTATCCGCTTCCATTCATTTTGTGCTAAACTAAGCCAGCTTGCAGCCAGATAGCTTCCTACTGAACGCACAGAAGAGGAAATTGGTATCTATCTTCTTGTCTGACTCTAATAAGATGGTAAGCACATTTCCAATAATGTTTACAAAACATTTACAAAACGTTTTTAATTAAGTGTGACATGAATGAAATCAGGCTTGGTATGGGGGATATTCATTGCCAGATTACTAATTAGATTGAGAAACTGTTTTCTGCATACACTATGCTTAATTATTCCTGCACACAATAGCAGCGACACACAATTAATCAGCCACACTCAGCAACTGCACACCTTTCCAAAATGTTCCAGGTTTGTGTGTAGATTAATTGTATCATCTCAGTAATATCAAGTGGGATATGTGCCCATGCTAGTATGATTTTATTTTTAAACTGATTCATTTTGAAACAGATTATCTCCAAAACACGGTTTGGTGACACATGATATTCAACGGAGCATAGCTGGCTTCATATCAGCAGTAGAAATAAAGGTATATTTTTATCCACTTTCCAACAGTGTATACAACTCTAGTAATGTAGTTCCATGTTTATATAACTCCAATACAGTTCTCTAATCCTGATATTTCTGTTGTTATGGTTCAACCGAATATCACATGATGCAGACACATTTACCTTTAATTTCTTCTCATGATCTCCTGCACAAGAAGCTTTCGATTTTTGTGTTGCACAGGGCATTTAATTTAGCTATTGAATCTAATGAGTCAAAACGGCTTAAATCGTCCTTAGAGCCACACAGCCAGCGTTTCACATTCCAGATAATTCTCCATAAGTTATGAATTTGAAATGACAGATGTGAATTGCCCATGTCCTCATCACTTGAATTGACATATCTTATCTAATCTCTTTTTATGACTGTTACCCCTCCGGATTTGAGTTATAATCTGTTGTAATTACTACAGATAGTGGAGGCCTGTCATTGAATTCCTTGCAGCCTACAATCTTGTCAAAGAGATGAGGAGGTAATAAATCAAAAGCTTCCTCATGCAGATTCTCGTGTCAAAGAGTTAGTCCACCAGAACTGTACAATGCACTGCATCGGTGAATCCCAGCCAACTTTCATCCATATATAGGCAGTCCCAGCAACAGCCCCCACACACAACAGCAATAGCCTCATTGTATTCTGCGATTGGATGTGTGGATATGCAGGAGGGAAATATTGAATCTTAATTCGGCTTCCTGGATCAGTCATTAAGCCGTTTGGAACTGAAAGATAAGCAGAGGAAGGAAGGGAAGCAGAAGCTGCAATTCCCCGAGCCGGGGGCGTCAAGGGGGTTCACCGATCCTATCACGAGTGAGCAGAGATATATATCCAGTGGAGATGTTTCTCACTCCAGTAGAGGCCACCGGGAGGCTCCGGCTGTCGACCTCCACATTGTGAATGTCACCGTCTTCGGGGCAGCGGTGCAATAACGGCCCGTTTTAAATTGAAATGTCAGCCCTCGCCATCAGTGCCGGACAATAACCGTAATGGAGACTTTGTAACTACAGCCGTTAAATGTTAATTTACCGCTGAAGCGCGCACTGGAATCTTTGTCCCGGCGATGGGTGGACCGGAAGGGGGGGGTTCTGATAAGAGTCGCTTTTATGGGTCTTTATTGATGATCAGGCCCCCAGATGAAAGTCATCAAACTCCCCATTTGATCAATATCCCGCCTGACGAGAAATTAGACCATATGCGAGCGAGGTCACCGAGAGGACATTTGTTGAAATCGCACAAAGCAACACACAGATCTCGCCAAGACATTCTCATAATTATGCCAGAGAGTCTGAGTGAAATGGTTTCAGAGACACGGCCTCATCATCAGCGACTGGCATTGCGACAGGCTCACACTGGTGATGGCCTGGGTGTTCCAGCTATGGTTCCCCATGTAAATGACTGGACTAGTCATTTCACTAGATCTCTGTGCTTACTGTCATGAACTCCACAGGTTTTTATTTTCTATTTGAATTATTCATATACTCATGTAGCTGATTGATAATAGTTAGTCTTATAATACAATGTCTGTTTTGCGTTACTGTTATGCGTTATGTTTACACAATGCTCCTCTTCTATGTCTGGCAATTCATAATTTTAATAAACTAACCTTTTTGTTGGTAACATTATTAACTTGTTTTTTTGTCTTGTTACTTCCTGGAATTGGACAGCTATGTATCGAGACATGTCAAAATATGTAAAATATAATAATGCTAATAATAATAACAATGCATTATCGTGTATTTGATATAGAAAATCCACCTCTATTCCAGGAAAACAGCAAGGTTCTGTCAGCGACCTGTCTGGCATGGAGGGGATGTACAAAAACCTACATTTTGGCAGCAGTTAAATATTTAGTTTTAGTTTTAATCATTAGTCATTTACATTTTTTGTTTGGTGGCTGATTGAAATGAACCCTGGCATCCATGAAAAGATCAAATATGATCATCGATTGGTAAAACATTCCCACTTCCACCCTCCCAACATACAGTAAGACTATAATCCCATTGGGGAAAAGTGGAATAAAGGCTGAAAATGTCGCCCCCTCCATTTTACCATTCCATCTCCAAGCCCATTTCCAAATGTGAAAACCCGGGCTCCCCCCTACATCCTGCTTAATCCGGAAATGTGTCAATGTACGGAAGTGGAACGCGCTTTTGAATGCCGTTTTGTGGAGTCTTTAACAGTTTCAACGCTCCAGCTCCCCGGGGCGGCAAGGGCCTTGGCTTCTTGTCATTCATATCAGGTGTGTGGGTGGATGGGTGAGTGTGGGTTGGGGAGGGGAGGGGAGGGGAGGGGGGGAGAGGGGGGGATTGGAAGAATGCCTCCACTGCCGGGGATCAGGTGAGGCTCGGAGGAGGCAATCCTATACAGGAGCCAGTATTGATCCAGCCAACAATTTAAAACAAAGCTCTACCATTTACCATAAAATGATGACAGGGATAGTGGCATTGCTTCTCATTTGGGGTTTAGAGTCCTCAGGAGAGCTCTGCCCTCACCTGTCTTATTCTATATTCATTCTCCCACCGGGCAATGTCATAAATGTCGTCGTATGCAAAGTAGCAATGACTGAACGTCCTACTGTGAAAAATGATATCGCTATAGGGGCTAAAAACTCTTTTACAGTCGACGATGACCCCCTGACACGGTTTAGTACTCGGTCAACTCTCAGTCATTATTTTTAATTATAAAAAAGACCATTATAGATGGAAAGTGATATACCGTAGATAAACCATCACCTCAAAACCTCAATGTACAGATGCTGATGTCACTGTGGGCCTATAATAACTCTTTGGATGGGCATTACCTCCTGTCCATGTTCAATATCCTTTTCTAGTTCCTCCATCTGCGAAAGAGGCAATACATGGAATATATACTGTAAATATATTGGGATCAATTTTCTTTCTATTAAATCAATGGAAAAAAATGCATATGCCAATTACTGTATTTCTTAATACTTAATACTAGGGATGCTCGATATTGGCTTTTTTACCGATACCGATATACCGATATTGTCCAACTCTTAATTTCCGATACCGATTTCAACCGATATCAACCGATACCGATATATGCAGGGTTTCCCCCCAATAAAACGGAATAATTTCAGGTAATTAACATTACATATCTCTTGTTGTGGAATTAACACAACATTATGCATACTTTTGACAATAAATAAAATCTGAATTTGTTCTTACTTGCTTGCCTGGGTAAATAAAGGTTATAGAAATGAAAAAAAACTTTTTTTTCTTTTCTTTTTTTTACCGATACCGATGTTTTCCGATATCACATTTGAATGCCAATATCGGTAGGCCGATAATATCGGTAGGCTGATAATATCGGACATCCCTACGGATGTATTAATTTGGAGAATGATATTTCCTGAATCGAAGGTGGGATGGTTTATTGAACTTAGCATTGTCTCATGTTGTGCTCCGATGCTGATTATATATCATTTATCACCAATCATAGATGGATGGCGTCAACAGGGTGCGATCCACGAGGGGAGCCCGGTGAGCTATAGCTCCCCTAGATCAGACATCAGCTCCCCTGGGGGTCTCTAAAGCTCCCCTGGGAGCTGTATCATCATCGTGTATAATAATAAACGTATGCTATTTTGGATGTATGATTAATGATTTGCGTGTAGTGGCTACTTACTGGGACATAATTCACGGCATTCTAGCCTTTTGTGGTGTTTACTACATCTCCCATGACCCTTAGCGGGGGATGACGTAGTTAAAGAGAGACAGTGTTTGTGCGACAGTAGAGTGCGTAATAAACTAGCGTTTTTGCATCGGAACACGACTCCGTCTACGCTATCATTACTGCATTCCTACATTTGTGACCCTTGGACGTATTTCGGAGATTATATCGAACATGTCAACTGAACAACAGAACGCAGATCGCAGAACTTTGAACGCAGTTTCACTCAAGCTGCGCAGAGTGCCAACGCTTGGTTCGCGCAAGCCGAAGCCCAATTCGCTCTCAGGAATATTACCGCGGATGCCACCAAGTACTACTATGTGGTAGCAGCCCTTACGAATTCAACGGCAGCGAGAGTGGTGAGTTTGCTGGAAAACCCACCTACACATGACAAATATGTGACTATAAAAACACGCTCTGAGTTTTTTTTCGCTGAGAGGCGCGCCGCGCACCCCCCCCCCCCCCCCCCCCGACGCAGCTCACCCAAAGATTATGCTATGGATCGCACACTGGGCGTCAATACATCAAATCAGCCACAAAAGCTTACCTCTTGCAAATCAGGCGGAGGAGTCAGATGTCTTCCTGTTGACGTGACGTCACAAACAAAGTGGCACTTAGCGTGACCACGATTGTCACGGCAACAAAGCCACGCAACCGCTGGATTTCAGATTCAAGGATTTCCTTGTGGTGATCGAACAAAGCCACACGCTTCTCACCTGGAGAGGTGGACTCTTGCCGACCTTGAGAATCTCTGTAATTTATTCTGAGGTTTCCACAGAGAGAGAGATCACACCTCGGCGTATATATGATGTCTTCGCTTGAGTCTGATCATTTCTGATATGGAAAAAGGTAAGTCGGAACAAAGCACAAAAAAAAAGATGTCACCTCTCTGTAGGAGGACAAACTTATCTGGGATTCTCAAACAGAAATTCTGTTTGATATCTGACCAGGGAATAACACCTGTGTTTTTTAATAATAGAGTACATCAGCTTAGTTTACAACCGAATACAGATTTAGGCGCCTCCTGGGAATATACTGCAATCACCTGCATAATCATGGGTTCATGAAAGCTGCCCTTATTTACTATACCGCCTGTGGCAGTTAGAGCGATGCAGTTTGTGGAGCTTAGAATGTGAAATACAGCAATACCTAAAGGTATACTGTAGCTGAAATATTATGGACAGTACATCCGCGGGTCAGTTTCTGACTGTACTATGACCAATAACTGTGAGTCGATCATATCAGCCCGAAGAAGAATACATCATCTCTTGGTCTGACATTTTCTAATAGAGGTCACTGGAATTTCATTCACTGGCTAGAAATGTACAACTTTCTAGCCAACAACAATTTTCCCTCCACATACGATGTGAAATGGGTTCACTATTCCCCTATGTAATTCTTGTATTGATAACAAATCTCATTGAGCTACACCATCTTCTTTTGTTAAAGGACATTTTTGGCAATTTTGAAATTACTTTCAATCAATTACTTTTAATATATTTGAATTAAAATGATGTTTTAAAGGGGAACTATCTTATAAATGGCCTTTTTCAGTGTTTAGCATTGTTTCCTAGCTACAGTATGTGGACTTATATTAATAGGATCTATGTCTCTAATTCTCATATTGGCGCATTCTTCCAATTCTCCTCTCACAATATTCACCCTCACTGAACTGAGTCATCTGAAAATGTGCATATCTGTGATGTCAGAGATTTCTCAGCTGCATAATAATGTGGCAGTTGATGTTGCAGTTGGCACCAGGCCACACAGTGGTTGAAGCCCAGCCTCAAAACGGCTTAAGATCTTGAGGTAGAAAAATGCTGTTTTTGAGTACTTGATTAGAAATACAAAACAATGAATTCTTTTGAAAAAACCTTACAGAGTTGTTCCATAGACTCACAGGAATTGTGTAAAAGTGCCCAAATAGTGAAAGAAATAGTAAAATAGTTCCCCTTTAATATAAATTCTCTGCTAATTTTATGTCAAAGTCAGCTTTATTGTCACCTCTCGTAATGTGCAAGACAGAGACATGAAATTACGTTTCCCCCAATTCTATTCTATTCTATTATGCCAATTCTATGCTAATTGTATACCTCTTTCACATAATGAAGACCATGGAGAGGTTGGTCCTGGAGAAACTCCGCCCGGCGATCAAACCCCACCTCATCCCACTCCAGTTCGCCTACCAGCCCCGACTGGGGGTAGAGGATGCTGTCATCTACCTGCTGAACAGTGCCTATACTCTCACCTAGACAAGCCTGTGAGCACTGTGAGAGTCATGTTTTATTTTTTTTTTTACTTCTCCAGTGCTTTTGATACAATACGGCCTGGGCTCAGGGCTCTACGGGCTACGCTAACCTTTTTCCCAAGGAGCACATGTGCACTTTGAGTTGCACTCCGTGTATGAAAGGTGCTATATAAATGAAGATTAGTATTATTATTATTATTATAATTATAATTATAATTATAATAATAATAATAATAATTATTATTATTATTATTATTATTATTATTATTATTATTATTATTATTATTATTATTATTATTATTATTATTATTATTATTATTATTATTATTATTATTATTATTATTATTATTATTATTATTATTATTATTATTATTATTATTATTATTATTATTATTATTATTATTATTATTATTATTATTATTATTATTATTATTATTATTATTATTATTATTATTATTATTATTATTATTATTATTATTATTATTATTATTATTATTATTATTATTATTATTATTATGTGCTCCTAAATGAAAAAATGTAGGAGCACACAAATAAATTTAGGAGCACAGTGAAAAATATTGAGTTTATTAACAAACTATTTATTGCATGCATATTATACTATGCATGCATGCATGTACGTGTGTGTGCGTGTGCATACTACTAAGGGACACACATACCAAAATCACACATTGGCCCATGCCTACTAAACACAAAGGATATAGGTTGTCCAGCTGCTTTTGTATGTTGTCACGATACTAACATTTTGACTTCGATAGGAAAGGTAATGGAATATATGATTAGATGACAAAACATGGACAATTCTTTAAACAATTCTTTAAATAATGAAAATTGTTATTCATATTTTGACGCTGTTGAAATGTAAATAATAAAATAATTCTGTTACAACTGCTGAGCTATATACTAGTATAGCTAAGTTAATGTCCATCAATATCTTCCTTTTGAATGAAATACGTTCAAGAATCGAATCAGGATTGTTAGCAGAGAGGGGGAGAGAGGGAGGGAGGGGGGGGACGAACGAACAAACAAACTCAGCCCCCACTTCCCTCACTATTGGATGCCTCTGAGTGTTCCCAGGGATAGTTTGGTTAGCGTTAACAGCTAACATTAGTTAAGGTTTAGCGCGACGTGGGCATTCCAGAATGGCAAGGATGAAAAGCATGTTCTGACAATTGGACCCGTTGCTCGCAGAGTTTACATTACACATAGAAACAGCGTGACTCACGAGAGAAGTTGTCACACAGCTGTCAAATGCAGGGCTGAAGACTCAAGCTAGATGTCATAGCTTCTAGAATTGAAGGTCTGCTCTGCTCTGTCTATTATGAAATGACAATTGCGCATTGACACGCCCACTAGGCAAAACCATTATTCGCACACTGTGCTCCTAAATGATTTTTCCAGTTCGCACATATCTATTTTTAGGGGCAAATGCGAGTGAAATAGTCACACTGTAGAGCCCTGCCTGGGCTGCCGGGTGAGAAGTTGGAGGTGATGCAGGTAGAGGCCCCCCCTGGTGTCCTGGGTTGTTGACTATCTGACGGGCAGACCACAGTATGTGCGCTGCCGCCTACAAGGCTGTGTGTCAGACAGACTAGTCAGCAACACCGGGGCCCCGCAGGGGACAGTCATCTCCCCCTTCCTCTTCACCGTCTACAACACCAACGACTTCCACTATCTGTCAGAGTCCTGCCACCTTCAGAAGTTTCCTGATGACTCTGCGATAGTGGGATGTATAAAGGATGGTGATGAGGAGGAATACCAGGCACTTCATCACATGGTGTGAAAAGAACCACCTCCAGCTCAATGTGACAAAGACCAAGGAACTGGCTGTGGATCTGGGGAGGAGGAGGAGGAGTGCACCGGTGACCCCAGTGTCCATCAAGGGGGGTCGACGTGAACATGGTTGACGTTTATAAAAACCTCGGAGTGCACATAGACAATCAACTGAACGGGTCAAAACCAGTGGCGGCTCGCCACTGGGGGCGCTAGGGCGCCGACCCACCTGTTAAATGAGAGAAGAAGAAAAAAAAACTTTTTTGTTTTTTGTTTTATAGCCCTATAAATAATATAAACATGTTTAAAATGAATAATATTTACTCATTTTAAGTATGTTTGTGTTTCCAATGCACAATATAACTTAATTTTACAAAGATTAATGATAGTTTTCCTGAACAGGAAGTGACGATTCTGTCTGATATAGACCTTTTCATTACCGTAGCCGCAGGCATTTCTCCTCGCCGTATTTCTCTCTGGGCTAGGCGCAATTGCGCCTGGAGTGCGCATGCCCGCCGTGCACTGGTTCATCGCTGTATCCGTCGCAGCCACGCGCTTTGCGTTGAATATGATGTATTATGATGGAACTCGGGCGCTGGTTTGAAACGACCTAGCAAGCAGCCGAGCGTCTAAAAGCTCTCTGATTGGCCGACGCGGTACTTTCCGTAACCGCAGTTTGCAACATGAGTTTATGCTGTTGTTGTGTTGTGTGATGCAGATATTTGTCTTGGAGCGTGATGGCAAGTTCTTTCAACGGTTAGGCTTAGGCACTCTTTCAAAGTTGGTTAGGGTTAGAGTTTGTCTTAGAGCATGGCGATAGAACACCAGGTAGTTTGCAGGCTGTTCGAGGCGGACATGGACAAAGGCACTCACAGTACTTGTTGGCTATTAACAAGCTATATTATGGATGCAGTGTGGAGGGACATGCATGGACAATGGATGGACATCAACACAGGCTGGATGGACAATGCCATGGAGTGGATATACTTTATCAACAAGCCCGGCTTCTGCCAACAACAAGGTAGATCAGCGATCTTTCTCTCTCTCTCTCTCTCTCTCTCTCTCTCTCTCTCTCTCTCTCTCTCTCTCTCTCTCTCTCTCTCTCTCTCTCTCTCTCTCTCTCTCTCTCTCTCTCTCTCTCTCTCTCTCTCTCTCTCTCTCTCTTTCTTTTGGATTGAAAATACGTGGATTATGGCTTGTTCAATATCGTCTATGTTTGAATGAATGAAAACTTTAACAGATTGCAGAATGGGTACAATACAGTACGGCTCAATACACACAATTGTTAAGGGGATGCAGACCAGAGAAAGACGTTTGTCTTGTTTACATCAGGGTCCCAGATTTTCGATTCATATCGATAGTTTAATAGCTAGCCTTGGCTCGTTTAACAATATGCAAAATATGTGTACAGCCCTGTACTCATACTGAAGTTATTCTTGGTATATAATACTACATATACTAGGTCTGATTGTGTAACGAATCGATTCCACGTTGCGCTGTGTGTGAGAGAGAGAAGGAGAGAGAGGGAGAGATCTGCTGGAGATCTGTTTGGAGACGGAGCGAGTTTTGTTTCTAACTTTTCTATTTATATATTGTGTTTCAAGTTGTGAATTAGACTATACTTTATTTGACTGGTTGTGTGTTGTTGTAGTAACAGCTGAGCGACTCGTTCATAAGAGCCGATTCATTGCCGTAAGCGTGAGTCGAATCGATCACGTCTTGCCATGAGTCGGTTGCGTGGTACTGTACATGTTTGCAAAATGTTTTGGTATAGCGCCCCTAGTGGAGAGAGAACCAGCAGCCGCTACTGGTCAAAACACACTCAACAAGAAGGGCCAGAGCCGACTCTACTTCCTCCGAAGGCTGAGATCCTTCAACGTCTGTACAAGGATGTTGAAGATGTTCTACGAGTCAGTGGTGGTGGGCACCTACTTGTACGCGATTGTACGAGAGTGGGGGATGCGAAAAGGCTCGAAAATCTGGTCAGGAAAGCCAGTCATGTGGTGGGGGTGGAGCTGGACTCTCTGGCAGTGGTGTCAGAGAGGAGGAGCCTTGCTACTGTAAGTTCCACGCCATCATGGACAACCCATCCCACCCGCTATACATAGACTTATACACGGGCCGATAGAAGGAGCACGTTCAGTGTTAGACTCAGACTCCCAAGATGCAGCACAGCCAACAGCCATCAGACTGTACAATGCCTCACTGTGCCTCACTGAGTACAGTATACATCCTTGTATATCTTCCTGTACATTGAACTGTATATTACTGTATATTTTTGGACTGTATATTTTATAATGCATATACAGATATTTATTGTATTCTTATTTTAGATTTTTGACTACCTGAATGTTCATTGTAAGCGATCTGTGGTGCTGAATTTCCCTCAAGATCAATAAAGTACTTCTATTCTATTCTATACCTATGTCTATTTTGTGTCTACATCACTGCTGTGAAGCGCTTTGGGCTGCACTTACCGTATGGAAAGTGCTATACAAATAAGGTTTATTATTATTTTCCGAGATGACACTTTCAGGATATCAGCCATATTTCAAATGGTCAGCTCCCTGCTGCATTTGAAGTGAAAGTTCAAAGGGCAAACTAAAACTATGCCTCTCTGTCAGTATGTTGTTAACAAAAACTATTTGGAAGGACTTGCATTTGATCTTAATAATTTAGGACACTCTGTCATTGATTTGCGGAGTATGGAGACAATTTATTTCTGAAAAACATAGGCTGGTGAAAAACGAGTTCTTAATACTCTCGGTTAGATGTTGATAAGACATTAAAATCCTGACCATTGATTTAATGAGTGATGTAGTGGTTAAGGAGGTGGGTGTTTTATTATCCCATAGCCTATATTTAAATGGTGATTACGCTGCTGGGGTAGCTCTGCATAAATACCCAGAAACAACAGAGGTTAAAGCAAACAATAAACAGGCTCCTCTGAAAACGCTTCCTTCTTTGAGGAGCTGTTGAAACTAGCAACCGGGTTGGGGCGGTTGGATAAGAGATAAAATACTGAAACGGATGTGTGTCCATCAGTGTTGTAGTCGAGTCACTCTCGAGTCCAAGTTAAGTCTTGAGTCCCCAGTGTTCGAGTCCGAGTCCAAGTCTGAGTCACCAAAGAAGAGTCGAGTCGAGTGAGTCCCCATTACATAATAATAATGCAGGACCTGTTCAGAGGTCTTTAATTGGCATGCAATTATCCTCAATGTTTTAGCGGTTAGCACACACAGTTAGCACACACACACACCGGAACACACACGCATGCATTGTCTTTGTAGGATCACCGATGCGATTCATCTCGTTTAAATTACCCTAGTCCGAGTCCGAGTCCAAGTCATCAAGGTTGAGTCCACTCCACTCTGGCAGTCAAAGTAAAAAAAGGTCTACATTAAACATAAATGACACAGCGGTCACCACCAAAATTAACTAATGTTACGGTATTAATATCAATATCAATATCTTATGCCAAATGATTAAGGCCTTTTATACAAATAACTGAATAGCAATTAACCCATTCTCCGCCAATCACGTGTTAAGGCGGGTTCCTCCACCATGCGTAAAGCGTGTTTGAGATCATTATTTCATATTTTCGTCATTGTGACGTACCTTGGGTACGTGGGTTGGTCATTACCATTATTACTGTATTTATGACACCTTCTGAACATCAGGTTAGTATATTTAATGTGTTGTTTTGTATATGATGTGTGTGTGTGTGAACATGAGAGTAATGCTGTCTCTTCTCTCCCTGTCAGGTGCTGCCCATCCCTACTGAAGAGTGCTGATTGCCTGATGAATGACAGCTGATGGCAATCAATCTCGAGAGGGATGGGTAGCCAAATACCTGACAGCACACACATGTCTCGGCGCCTCATTCTGTCAATTGCTGGTGACTAAGAGTGAGGTTGCCATTGTTAAACCACTGTTGTGTTCATATATATATATTGTTGGCCTATGTGCCTATTTCCACTTCTCTACCTGAGTGAGTATCCTCTTGTTGGCCGTTGTGCCTATTTCCACTGAGTGTGGAGTGATACTTTGCTGCCCTTTTGCTAGTGTTCCCTTCAAGTGGAACTGTATATATATATATGTATTTGTAAACTGTATGCCATGGCCACTTTGTGTGGACTTGTACCTTTAGTACGTTCTGGCTGGTTGGTTAGTGTCGGCGGACGCTAATCTAGTTGTTTATCTATATATCACCTTGTGTGTTCTCCCCTTACCTTTTTCCCTTTGTGTGCGTTCTGGGTTTAAATCCCCTCTAAAATAAACATCATTCTCCCTTTGGGGAAAGCCGTGGGTTTCAAGCCCCACCACAATAAATATTATTTACCATTTGAAAACGTCTTTGTTTACTATCTGCCTACCCGGGACTGTTGTTGCTCATGTACCACCTGCCCAGTTAACTATCCTGTATGGTCGTTAGGCCTTCGTACATGACATGGGGACAATTGTATAGTTCCTTGTTGTTATGTGACATGTGGACTTGTCGATTGGAGCGTGTCAGGTAGGTTGCGTTGTTTCATTTGGTGAGTTCTATTATTATATATCCATTTTTCCGTGCTGCACACTTGACTGTTGTAAACCATTGTTGTGAGTTATGCTCTTAACCATTCTATTTTTTTCCACATAAAGGGTAAAGGGTGGATCACCTGCTTGTTAGGGGGTGGGGGGCACGCGTTGTCTATTCCGGTGGAGTGCGCAATGAAATCGGTAAGCGACTGAAGATATGTGTAGCCTTCATTCCGCTAGGGAAGTAGTTTAGACGGGGTAGTTAGTGTTACCCAGTGTGATCCTAATTAGGTGGTTAGAACCGACATTTATTGTTTTCATGAATGTTAGATGTGGATATTGAATCGAATTGGTCAGGTTGTCATACTGCATAATGTGGCTGTTGAGTGTTGCACAGGGACATTATTGAGTACTATAGGTGAGTGGCTATTTTGTGGGGCTTATTGAAGTCTGATTCATTGTAGTATTGTGGGTAGTATTGTGTGTTGCTACGGCAGTATACTTTCTTTCATAAACTGTATACTGTATACAGAGTGCAGAGTGCGGAGTGCCGAGTATAGATTTTTTTTATTTATTTTTTTCATGAGTAGAGCTATGGAGGTTTGTGATCAGGATGTTGGTGTGTCGGATCTTGAGAGTTTTTTTGACTCTGCATTAGGTTCAGGCCATGGTTCTATTACTTCTGCTGGTGAGTTGAGCACACTGAGCGCTGAGCTGCATTTACCCTGTCTAGAGGAGAGAGACAGGCAGGACAGAGAGAGAAACAGAGAGAGAGACAGAGAAGAGAGAAAGGAGGAGAGAGAATGGGAGGAGAGGAAGGCAGAATGGGAAGAGAGGAAGGAGATGAGAGAATGGGAAGAGAGGAAGGAGGTGAGAGACATGCTGGAGAGAAAGGAGGTGGCTGAATTTCAATTGGCGATGAGGAAACTGGAGTTGGAGTATGGTGACGCTAAACGTAGCACCATTTCCTCTCCAGTACTTTCCGGGCCCCAGGCACCCTTTGATATTAGCCAGCACATGTCCTTGGTTCCCCCCTTTCAGGATAGCACCATTTCCTCTCCAGTACTTTCCGACCCCCAGGCACCCTTTGATGTTGGGCAGCATATTCCTTTAGTTCCCGACTTTCGGGAGTCTGAGATGGAATCATTTTTCTCTGTTTTTGAGCGCATGGCGTGGGTTTTCCATTGGCCAAAGGACAAGTGGGCGATTTTATTGCAATACAAACTCACTGGTAGGGCTCTGGAGGCGTGCGTGTCATTATCGAAGGAAGACAGCGTGGTATATGAGAAAGTGAAAAGTGCTGTCTTGCGTGTGTACGAACTGGTACCAGAAGCATACAGGCAGCATTTTCGAAACCGCCGTAAATCTCCTTCCCAAACCCATGTTGATTTCTCCTGGGAGGAGAGACTTAATTTTGATCGGTGGTGTTCTGCGTATGAGGTGAAAGACTTTGCATCATTGAGTGAATTGGTACTTGTGGAGCAGTTCATGTCCACCCTGCCAGGCGAAGCTGTGCTCTATTTACATGGGCCAACCCTCAAACCTCCGTCAACCCTCCGGCAGGCTGCGATTTTGGCAGATGAGTTTGAATGGTCACGCAAACGTGTTTCTGTACGTCCTACTGTATGTGGTGGAGGTGGCCCATTCATGAGTGAGTCAGAATTTCAGCCACGCTCACCGCCGTCTAAGAGAGCGGTGGTGTGCAACTATTGTAAGAAAACTGGCCATATGGTAAAAGCATGTCATACGCTGAGGAAGCGACAGGAGAGAAGAGCGTCAGCTCAGAAACCAAGAGGTGTGGGGTTGATTGGTACAGTGTCATGTTCTGACCAGAATAGCTCTCTGAAAAAAGAAAGTTATGGCTGTGTTAAACCCTTTCTGAGTGTGCCCTTTATGTTTGATGGGTGTGTGTCACTGTCGGGTGACGTCTGTGACCAACGGAAGGTGAGAATACTCTGTGATACGCAAACTTGCAATACTTAGTTAGGACATGTTTTGACCTACCCATCAGAATCTGAGGCGGTTCATTATAGAGCTTTGTATATAATGCGGAGCTTGTCAATAGAGCCTGGTAAAATAGAGTTCTACATGTGGATTTTTATTTATTAATTTTTTCTTTTTTTTTCTGCTGTAATGCTCAACGATGCTAAAGTGGATCGATGGAGCAGGGGGATGGAGCGTCAGTATTCTTTCAGAATAGCTGCTGTAGATCTTATAGGCAAGGTTTTGTTTTATTGGTTCCTTCTGGAGTTGATTGCTAAATTAAGGGTGCACTATGCAGTTTCGGAGGAAGGTGGTTTGTTTGCAGAGTCTGCAAGAGACTAATACTTATTCATAAATTGAAACGAAATCATTTTTTTTGGGCGCTGTGAACCGAATATGAGCCTAGAGTATGTTTGTTGACAAAATTGCAGGCCTGCCTTTGCAAGCGACAGCAGTGAGGTAGTAACTTTTCAGGAAGCTTTCTAGAGGACAGGATGTTTATTCAATTGTGACAATGTACCATTGGACATTATTCACTTCTCACGAAAACTGTAGTGCACCTTTTAAACAATGTTTGCCCAACAACCCTGGTAACTCGAGTAGTTAGTATTTTTGAAAGATTTTGGCAGAAGAAAATTATATTTTTGTATTTTCTGTGATATTTTCTTCACTTCAACTTTTTCTCTTTATACAAAGGTATCAATATGTGAAGCTGTTTTTGTTGACTTGTTGTTTCTGTTTTCCCTGGTGTGTGGTACTAATCGGATGTTGGGTAATAAGTAATAATGTTTTGCTAACCCTACAGGTTCGCTCTTATGGGGGGAGGTGTGACGTACCTTGGGTACGTGGGTTGGTCATTACCATTATTACTGTATTTATGACACCTTCTGAACATCAGGTTAGTATATTTAATGTGTTGTTTTGTATATAATGTGTGTGTGTGTGAACATGAGAGTAATGCTGTCTCTTCTCTCCCTGTCAGGTGCTGCCCATCCCTACTGAAGAGTGCTGATTGCCTGATGAATGACAGCTGATGGCAATCAATCTCGAGAGGGATGGGTAGCCAAATACCTGACAGCACACACACGTCTCGGCGCCTCATTCTGTCAATTGCTGGTGACTAAGAGTGAGGTTGCCATTGTTAAACCACTGTTGTGTTCATATATATATATTGTTGGCCTATGTGCCTATTTCCACTTCTCTACCTGAGTGAGTATCCTCTTGTTGGCCGTTGTGCCTATTTCCACTGAGTGTGGAGTGATACTTTGCTGCCCTTTTGCTAGTGTTCCCTTCAAGTGGAACTGTATATATATATGTATTTGTAAACTGTATGCCATGGCCACTTTGTGTGGACTTGTACCTTTAGTACGTTCTGGCTGGTTGGTTAGTGTCGGCGGACGCTAATCTAGTTGTTTATCTATATATCACCTTGTGTGTTCTCCCCTTACCTTTTTCCCTTTGTGTGCGTTCTGGGTTTAAATCCCCTCTAAAATAAACATCATTCTCCCTTTGGGGAAAGCCGTGGGTTTCAAGCCCCACCACAATAAATATTATTTACCATTTGAAAACGTCTTTGTTTACTATCTGCCTACCCGGGACTGTTTTGACAAGCATTTTTCTACTGAGGGGGTTGTTTCTGCTCATGTACCACCTGCCCAGTTAACTATCCTGTATGGTCGTTAGGCCTTCGTACATGACAGTCATGGTATTCATTTTTCACCCACGGAGTCTTGGCTGATGCTGTCTAAGCCATCACAACTCTACAACGCTTCAATACCGCCACCTGGTGGCCGATCGGCGAGTTACCAAACCGGAAGTGCCCGTTGGAGCTCGGACCGTCCCCTAATTTCGTCCGGCCACTTGTTTATCGTCCCGGGGCTCAATACAGACACCGTGGATATGGATCTTTGCCATAACTCAATAATCAACATGATTTGGACGTGTATTAGTAATATACAAACCGGAAATGGATCGCATCGATCAACATCACATAATTGGGATCTGTTTGCTCCACTCTCATCGCCAAACGCTACGAGGAGACTGACGTGAGTTTCAGCATTTTTCTTTATCATTTTTGATACAAACTGCTCTGATCAATATATCACCCATACTACATAAATCATTTAACGTCGGTCATTGACTTATAAACGACCCCCCCCCCCCCCCCTCCGTTCACCCGCAGATGATCAGACATGACGTTTAAGACCATGTACAGTTGAAATTTTTAATATAGCATGGATCGGTATCAAACTGCATTTGATAATCTAATATATGCTTCTAAGCTCCTTACCGGAAGATGGTACCCCGCTCCTTCTATTGGGCAACTTCAACCTGCCTGACTCATCTTAGTCGGTCCCAGTGGTCTCCCTCCTACAACAATTTGACCTGACTCCCACTGCCATGCCTCCCACCCACAAAGCAGGCAACTCCTTGGATCTCATATTTTCCCGTAACTCCAGCATCATTAACACCACGGTAACTCCCCTACATGTATCTGACCAGTCCTTCATATCCTTCTCACTAACTCTCATGCTTAACCGAAAGGTCTTCACCCCAACTCAAACCGTCTCACTCAGACGTAATCTGGCCTCCCTATCCCCCTCCACCCTCTCCTCTGACATAATATCCGCTCTACCTTTGAGTGACACCTTCTCTGCTCTCCCCACAGAGATGGCAACCTCCACCCTCCTCTCAGCCCTTGCAACCTCCTTTGACAAGCTCTGTCCCCTCGTTGAGAAACCTGCCCGCCGTTCCCCACCCAGTCCATGGCTGACGGATGCAGTGAGAGAACAAAGACTGGTCCTGAGAGCGGCTGAGAGGAAGTATAGAAAGTCACGCCTCACTGCTGACATCGACACATATCACAACCTCTTGTTAACATTCTCCAAAACCATTACGAATGCCAAAGCTTCTTTCTTTCACCATAGGATCGAGGCCTCTGCCAAGAATCTTCGCAAACTGCATGCTACCATGTCCTCCCTCCTCACTCCCCCCCCCCACCCCCTCCTCCCTCATCTTTTTCTGCCGAAGACTTTGCGATCTTCTTTGAGGAAAAAGTGGAGAACATCCGCAGCTCCTTCTCCCAACCCCCACCCATTCCAAACGCTGAATCAAGAACCTCATCCTTCACTCTGTCATCTTTCTCTCCCATTACAGAAGCCGAGACCCTGACACTGGTAACGTCGAACCGTCCGACTACATGCCAGCTGGACCAGCTACCCTCCCCACTCCTCCAGACCATAGCACCGGACATCCTCTCATTCCTAACTGCAACCATAAACTCCTCACTCAACTCGGGGGTGGTCCCCACCTCCCTAAAACAAGCCAGAGTCACGCCCCTCATAAAAAAACCAACCCTGAACCCCACCGTCATAGCCAACTATCGTCCTGTCTCTCTTCTCTCCTTTCTTTCTAAAACACTTGAACGTGCTGTATCCAACCAACTTACTGCTTATCTCTTACAGAATGACCTCCTAGACCCCAATCAGTCTGGCTTCCGGACTGGCCACTCCACAGAAACGGCCCTCATTGCGGTCACAGAGGCACTTCACTTAGCAAAAGCGAAAGGCCTCTCCTCTGTCCTGATTCGACACAGTCAACCATCAGATCCTCCTCGCGGCCCTCGCAGGAATGGGAGTGGCTGGATCTGCGCTGACATGGCTGACATCATACCTCAACGACCGCTCCTACCAAGTGTCATGGAGAGGGACCCCTTCTCTTCTCCCTCTACACTAAATCACTGGGTAACATTATCACGTCTCATGGCTTCTCATATCATTGTTATGCCGATGATACTCAACTCTTCCTCTCCTTCCCTCCCTCAGATATCCACGTCTCTGAGCGGATCTCGGCCTGTCTGTCCAACATCTCCGCCTGGATGACGACCAACCACCTCAAACTGAACCTAAGCTAAACAGAATTGCTCCACCTGCCGGCCAAATCCTCCCCCCTGACCGACCTCTCCATCACAGTCGAGAATGCAGCTGTGACCGCGTCCCCGACCGCCAAGAACCTTGGTGTTGTCCTCGACGACCAGTTGAACTTCTCTGCTCACATCGCAGCGACAACCAGAACCTGCAGATTCCTCCTGAGCAACGTCAGAAGGATACGCCCCTTCCTGACAAAAGAAGCCACTCAACTCCTCGTCCAATCAACAGTCATCTCCCGCCTCGACTACTGCAACGCACTGCTAGCTGGCCTCCCGGCCACTGCCACCAAGCCTTTTCAACTCATTCAAAACGCAGCGGCCCGCCTGATCTCAAACCTACCGAAGTCGGCCCATGTCACCCCACTTCTTAGGGACCTGCACTGGCTCCCCATTGCTGCACGTATCCGCTTCAAGGCCCTCGACCTAGCATACCGTGCGGCAAAGGGAACCGCTCCCGCCTACCTCCGGTCAATGGTCTCTAACTACACACCCTCAAGACCCCTACGCTCTGCATCTTCTGGCCGCCTCAGACCTACTCCTATCCAAGCTCCCGGAGGGTCATCAAAGAGAAGCCGCCTATTCTCAGTCCTTGCCCCACAATGGTGGAATGAACTACCCATCCCAGTTAGGACAGCCGAATCCCGTCCAATCTTTCGCCGTCGACTAAAGACTCACTTCTTCAACCATTATCTGAAATGATTTATATAAAAAAAAAAAATCTAACCCTGACTAACCTTACTGTCATGCACTTGTCCTAATAAACTAACCTACACTGTAACACGCAACACTTGATGAACATTGTTACTCAGCTGATAGAGTTGTACCCTTCTTGCTGTCTTGTCGTACAGAACTTGTAAGTCGCTTTGGATAAAAGCGTCAGCTAAATGACTAAATGTAAATGTAAATGTAAATATATGCATTCATGCCTATATCTCACGTTCTATGAAATACTGCAGAAAACGATAAAAACATATTTATAGTCTAGACGGTATTTTAGTATGAATGTGTGAATGAAAAAGTTAAACATTCCTACATCCTGAACGATAGATAATTGATGTTGAATGGGCCATAGTAATGTCAATTTAGCAATACAATTAAAAAAGTTATAGCCCTGCAAAGAAGGTGAACATCTCCATAGACAAATAGCGCTGGCAGAGGATGGTTTAGGATGGTCAAAGTGGTGGCAGAGAATGGGTTAACAAGTCTGAGTCAGCACCTTCCGAGTCCGAATGCAGTCAATGCTCGAGTCCAAGTCCAAGTCATCAGTGCTCAAGTCCAAGTCGAGTCACAAGTCCTGAAAATCAGTCCAGGACGCGTGAATACTTTCGGCAGCCCACTTGTCCTTCCGCTTTGCTCTGATTGGCCGAGCGCGCGCATGCGCATGAGCCGCGACGCGCTCCTCAGCCAGGCAGGAATACTACGCTCCGCTTAACCCAATTTATACAAATGGAAGTATAGATTACGCCGTAACGAATCATTAAAAAAATATACCGTTAACTGGAATATGTTGTTTCTTTAACGATAGGTTATGTATATAACCTAGTTATATGAGTACTGGCTGAGCGTCCCGCTCTTAAGCCTATTGAGATACCCCTTATCTCCTGTACCTACTGTACTCCACCACGAACACAACTTGTACACCCACACCTGACCGGGTCCCGCCTCTATGGAGGCGTAGCCTATAAGACCATGGCCATGGTCACCAACACACCCTTCCTCGCCAAAATCCCATTCCAGTAAAAGATCCCTCAAAAGGGAACTCAGGGCCGCTTAAGAGCGGGACGCTCAGCCAGTACTCATATAACTAGGTTATATACATAACCTATTGTTATATTTCGTATCTGGCTTATCGCGTCCCGCTCTTAAGCCTATTGAGATATGGGTTAGAGCGGACGTGAGACCCGACAGATGTACCCCCTGAGGACCCGTAAGCCCACATCAAGGGGTTCGGGGAGCCCTGTCACCCCATCCTTCCTAATGAAGGGGGGGCGCAGTCAACTCCACCTGAGTGCAAGCAAGAGGGAACTAGAACCCCTTGAACACACAGCACAGGCAGAACCACGTGTGACCTAACACACTGTGGCCCATACCCACACACTCCTGCTACCCTACCAAAGGACGGGAAGCAGGAAAGGCCACAGACCCCAGAACCGCCTGGGAGACAGAACCCCCGGTAATGTCCATGAGGTAAAACCTTAGAAAGGGGCCCGGGGAGGACCATGAAGCTGCAGCACAGATGTCCTCCACCGAGGCCCCACTCAGGAGAGCGGCAGAGGCAGCCACCCCACGAGTGGAGTGCGCCCTGATGCCCTCAGGGGGATCCTGCCCAGCCAAAGTGTAGCAGAGGGCAATGCCCCCACACAACTAATGGGACAGGCGCTGTTTCGACACTGCCTTACCGGCACGAGAACCACCGTAATAGACAAAAAGCTGATCGGTAACCCTGAGGTCCTGAGTACGGCTGAGGTAAACAAGAACGCGGTCTTGAACGACAGCTGTTCCAACGGCGCCTGCTCGAGCGGCTCAAACGGGGCCAAGGACAACCGACCAATTGAAGATCCCAAGTCGGAGCCAAGGAGCGTTGCACTGGCTTAACGCGTCGAGCGCCAAGCAGGAAACGCTTCACAAGAGGGTGGCTGAACAAGACATCCCCTCAAATCCCTCATGATAGGAGGATATAGCTGCTGCATATACCCTCACCGTCGAAGCCTATCAAGGAGAGACTGGAGGTAACTAAGGACAGCATCCAGGGGGCAGGAGACTGGGTCCCGGCCCCCCGCCTTACACCACACTTGGAACATACGCCATCTGCCCCCGTAAAGCGCGACAGTGGAGGGAGCATGCGCATTCCGGATGGTAACACCATCAGGATCAAGAACCTGCGCCCCTCAACGTACCCGTCCCAACAACTGACCTAACAGATGTATGCGGAAGAATCCCAGGCGGCACGGCATCGGTCCCAGATCTGCCTGACTATGTCCGGACGTAATCCCCATCCGTCAGGATGAGGACCGCCCCGTGACAGTACACCTGTACCCACATTCTCCCTGCCGGGGATGTGGGGAGCCCTCAGGCCGCGCAGATGGAGGACGCCCATAGCCAGCCGCCCGCCGCCTGGTGCAGACGGGGGGAGCGTACTCCTCCCTGTCTGTCGATATACAACACTGACGTCGCATTGTCCGTCCTGATCAACACCGTTTGAGGACCAGAAGGACCGCTTTCAATACCAACACATTGAACGTAGCGCAGACCGGGCAGCATGGTTTACCAGCTGCCCCCTACTGCATTGGCCCGACGCGGCACCAGCGAGGGAGGCGTCGGTGAAAAACGTGACCTGAGACAGCGCCGTAACCGTCCTAGGACGGAACCTCCCGAGCGTGTTGACAACACGCTCTGAGAGGGATGCCCATAGCCCTCCAACCGTTGACTGGGAAGAGGAGTACTCTACTTCCAGTCTACAGCAAACCCCAGGCTGGTAGGGACCTGCCTGGTACGAGACCTGACGATCCACCTTGACCGCGAAGGACCAGAACGTCGTCAGGGCAGAATACACTCCATAACCCCTGACGACGCAGAGGCCCCAGTGCGGCCTCCACGCACTTGGTGAAGATGCGGGGAGCCAGAGAAAACCGAACGGCAGCCTCTGGTACTCATACGCTAACCCTGCAAAGGAAGCGTAGGTAAGCCCTAGGATGGAAGATCGGAGATGCGCATACGCATCCTACAGGTCTATGGAGGAGAACCAGACCCCCACCTGACAGTGTTCAACAGGTAGGAGACGATCCAAAAAATGCTGAACCTTCCCATGGGACAGGTCCAGCCTGGGTCTGACACCCCCCCCTCCCGATTTCTCAGGCACCAGAGAACACCGGGAGGAGAACGCCACGACGATGGCTTGCTTCGTCCACATAGATTGGATCTCGTTGACCAGAGCTGTCACTGCTGGAGACCCTGACAATAGGGTCTGTACCAAACCCGAAAACGGGTGGGGTTGTGTAAACACAAGTCCCCGCCTCAGCGTTCTCTCCATCCACCTCGACATATGGTACTGCCGTAGTCATATGTGATGACACTCCCAACGCACCCGCCACCATGTGGCGCAGGTCCACCAGGAACTGTAGATAGTTGGCCCGGTCCCACCCGCTGTGCGTAGCCAACCCTGGAACCGTGCGAGCAGAGCGTTCCGTGTCGGGACATCTGACCCTGACACCACCCATGAGGCAATCGCACCCAAGGGGGGACCCCGACAGAAAGGGCCGGTTTGATACGGGGGGCTCTCTAGGTGAAAAAAGCCCCTCCACTGAACACCCCTCCAGAACATGCTGAGGAGTTGTTCTGCAGCCGGACATGCAAGGTGTAAGGACCCCATGGGTTCCTACACACCGTAGCCCTGCAGTGATATTACTACCACCCAAATCACGCGTGCCTGCGAGACCACTGCCAATCTTTCAGGAGTGGGAGGCACCAACATGATACCTGGCCTGGCGAAGGCGAGGCCGGGGAAGCCCGCACTGTGTGCCTCAAAAGGTTTCGAGCCCCTCTGCTGACAACACTTATAGTTGACAGACGTAACACCAGGCTCAACCAACACAGCTTATGGTGTGGGAGCCACTTGACAGCACAACATTCTCACGGACAGACCCAGGCTCAGCCATCAACTGGGTGTCAGCCCCTGTCCCCATGAGAAGCGAAAAGTGGGGCCGCCCGCGCTTCAACGAAGGCACGCGGCCCGCAGCCAAAGGAAACAATCAGAGCCCACTTTTTCCGCTGGTGTTGGGGAAGGGAGTGATCGGAGAGCGGGCTGCTCGCGGCAGGACGGTGATGGCTTGTTGTTCAAGCCGAACCCATCCAACATGGCCGATCCCTCGGCCGCCAAGGCTGTCGGCCTTGTGGACACCTGTCGATTCAGCGCCCAGGATACCTCTGGCGGGGGAAAACATGGCCGCCTGTCGAGGGCCTCGTCATCGCCGCTGACGAGGCCGTGCTCTCTCTTCTTCTGGCTGCGCGGTGTGAGGCGGTGTGGGGCCTAGGACAATACCGCCCGCGCTCCAGCAGAAGACCAAAATCCCCTGCGGAGAGGGGAACCTTGAGCGGTTATAGCTTGCAGCTAGGTCAAAGCTAATAACGTCAACAACCTTGCGCGATGTGTCGACGTCGGCTGGCCCTCAAGGCCCCGCCACCAGACACAATTTTTTTGATAGAAAAAACAGCAATTCGAACACAGTTCTAATCGCTGCCAATTCCATACCGTGGCGGTACAGGCTTTAGCAGCCCACCAGCCACTCGCCAGGCCGACCCACCCATGGCGTCGGCCGGGAGGGGCACTGTTTCAATATGTCAAAAGCAAAGGACTGATGTTAACACGGCGCACCATTGGTGGTTGCAAACAGCAACCTCCACTGTGGTGTGCACCATGAAAGGGTTAAATGAATAAAAGAACTAAACCACAAAATACTGTAGAATGAGCAAACCCATATACACAACGTTAAGGGGAGGCGGACCAGAGCGAACTAGTCCCGCCTGCATTCAAAATATTCACAACAGCACACCAGCCCTAGCTTAGCCCATTTACCAAAAAAGGTAAACAAAGCCCCCCCGCATACTCCCCCAATAGTCACCGATTGACCGTCAGCATGAATGGTTGAGAGGAGAGAAAGCTGTAGCATAGACAGCCTTCTCATAGCAGAGTGACAGAACAAAACAGTAGCCCACTACACTACTACAGCCTAGCGTGAGGCGATGTGGAACCCAGATCAACACCGCCTGCGCACAAACACGCAACATGTTTACAATGTCGGCTGGACCCATAGCCCCACTACCCGACGCCAATGTGGATAGGAACTAGCCAGCTGAGCCCTAACCCGCCGTTAAGTCCCATCCTGCAGTAGTATAGCTCTACTGCTACACCGCCGAGCTCACGCATCGGCTCCCAGATGGGGACACCGTTCAACAGACCCCGCCGGAACACAAAGGTAACGTACCTGGCTAGGCTACCTAGCCACGGCCTACCCTGTTGTCAACCCATTTACCCGTAAAAAGGTAAATAGGACTCAGCAAAACCCCCACAACAGCTACCGACTGACCTTCATTGATGAACCGGGCAAGAGGAGGGAGAAGTGACAACATCTCACGGCAGAGACATTAGAACAGCGTAGCAGTAGAGTTCAGCATGTAGCATTAGTATTAGCATGTAGCTAGCATAAGTTGTTTAACAGCACGCTTGTAGGACCGTTTGGAACCCGTTCACCGCAGTGAACGTTCACCAAACCATCCCCCCCTGGCGCCGACACACAACATGGTTGTGTAACAACAACCCAGCATTACTAACACTAATACCCGTGCCTGATGACACAGGGCTCACCATTGTACAAGCCGGCCCGATAGCCAAACCATGTACGCTGCCCCTCGATCTGCTGTCGTCAGACGAGGAACCATCAACATAGGCCCGTCGTGTCGCTGAAACATGCTTTGAAGATGCCAGGGGCACGCAAACCTCCGGTAAGCTTTCAACATTATGCAATTCCTCCAATCTTTTTCATACTACTAGTTATACAAGGTGCACTGCATCCAATATGATGGAACGAAAATAGAGGAAGGGTGTGTTGGTGACCATGGCCATGGTCTTATAGGCTACGCCTCCATAGAGGCGGGACCCGGTCAGGTGTGGGTGTACAAGTTGTGTTCGTGGTGGAGTACAGTAGGTACAGGAGTTAAGGGGTATCTCAATAGGTTTAAGAGCGGGACGCGATAAGCCAGATACGAAATATAACCATATGTTGGATTATGTAATTGGTTTGTCATGACAAACCAATACAAAATTGCGCGTCTCGGGCATCGCTGAGCTCATCAACAACCCTCCATGCTCTCTCTCCCGCCACCAGCGCAGCCTCGCAGACCGGCGTCGGCTCCAGTAGCTCCGGCAGCAGAGAGGATGGCTGCAGCCAAGACCGTGAGCGGCATCGCTGAGCTCATCATGGTGTCCGCTGGACGAAGCCAGAGACGGATAGTTGCAATGCATCTGTCAGTCATACTTAACTATGTGTTCACTGTTGTGTTACTGCTTCTCGGCATAAGGCCCATAATAAGACCGTCTCTGGCTTCGTCCAGCGGACACCATGATGAGCTCAGCGATGCCGCTCACGGTCTTGGCTGCAGCCATCCTCTCTGCTGCCGGAGCTACTGGAGCCGACGCCGGTCTGCGAGGCTGCGCTGGTGGCGGGAGAGAGAGCACGGAGGGTCGTTGATGAGCTCAGCGATGCCCGAGTTGCGCGATTTTTTATTGGTTTGTCATGACAAACCAATTACATAATCCAACATATGTGTAAAGAAACAACATATTCCAGTTAACGGTATATTTTTTTAATGATTCGTTACGGCGTAATCAATACTTCCATTTGTATAAATTGGGTTAAGCGGAGCGTAGTATTCCTGCCTGGCTGAGGAGCGCGTCATCATCAGCCATCTTGCCCACATCCTAACCTACAGATGGCTAGCTTTTTTAAGGGGGATGGGGTGGGAGGTTGGCTCAAGTTTATGTTAAACTTAAAACGACAACAAATGTTCTAAGCTTGCTAACGCTAACTATAGACGGGTTTCTCGTCCACGTCAGACTCAAATGTGCATGCGCATCAAGGAGGCAAAAGGAATGTCATATTTGCATTTGTTAGCCATGCAAGAGATCTAAACAATCAATCCATGCCAAAGCTAGATCATTTATGCAAAAGGTGAAAGACTCACATTCACGCTGATTTGGCTAAATGACATCCATACGTCAGGGGAGTGTCATGGTTTCTGTATAGAGCCCTGGCTTTTTTTGCACTGCAACTCGTTCGGTATAGGGGCAACTCAGTCACATGATTCTGCAAGTGATTGGCTCGAATATGACATGTTTATGAACAAGAAACCTGTCTATATAACATTAGCTATATCTAGCTAGCTAACATTAGCTAAGATGTAGTTAGTTAGCTAATTAACAGTCAACATCACGTTACATTAAATTGATGTTGTCGACTGTTAACCAACTGTTACCAAGCTAACCATAGCTAGCTATATCTAGCGAATGTTAGCAAACTTAGAGTCTTTGTTTATCACAAGATCCTCAGTTTTGTTTCTTTTGGCAACATCTATTAGTGATACGCTGCTGTTGTGTTTTTGTACTGTATTGATGTGCTTTCCATCTTGAAAATGTATTAAACTACGGGATGAGCCTGATTCCGAATATGAATACAGGGAAGCACAGAGAATTGGATAATGAGATGGACACAGATATTCTTATTACCAGGGGTGTAAAGTACTTGAGTAATTGTACTTCGTTACAATACTTAAGTACTGTTTTGGGGGATTTGTACTTTACTCAAGTATTATTAGGTTTGTATACTTGTACTTTTACTCAATTACATTTCAGAGAAAAAAAAAACTTTTTACTCCTTACATTTAAAATGCAGACCTACAAAGTACAAATCTCACAGGTCCAACGATTTTAATTAGTATATTTGTTTCTCTAGCCAAACTAACATTAACGTTATTAATCCTGCGGCCGCACTTTATTTAAAGACAGCCAATCAAATCCCCATCAACGGAAAATGAACCCGCCCATACCCATGCTGATTGGTCCTTGTGCAAGACTAGAAAGCGGGGATCTCTGATGAAACACCTGCTATCAGAAGAATAGACAGTCAGAAAAAAGGTTTTTACTTTTACTTTTTAGTACTTAAGTACATTTAAAAGAAGAAACTGTTGTACTTTTACTCAAGTGTGTTTTTAGCCAGATACTCTGACTTTTACTTGAGTAAGATTTTGACACGGTACCCATACTTTCACTTAAGTATAATTTCTGGGTACTTTTTACACCCCTGCTTATTACACAGATATTAATATTATTATTTTGGAAAAGATTGTGTTATGAGCTCCCGCCTAGACGCACCACCTGTTCACCGACCAGAACTACCTGTAGGATAGGGCCGCCCTGTCTCTTTGTTTGGATCCAGGAAATATTAGTAATAATCATATTTTAAAAGTTGTGCTTCAAATAAAGAAAAAGGCTGGCATTTCTCCCGTACATTTTCAAAAGCCTAGAGAAAGCTTGTCTTATTAAATCATCATCATGAATTATGCATGTGAAATTAATGATATTTATCATGTGCGAGTGCACGTTTTTGGAGACCTATTTCAGAACCAACCCGAGATGCCAGTGTCAGTTTAACGATCAGACATGGAAAGCGATGTTATTGTAACGGAGCGGTATTCACTCCTCATTCCTCATATGGAAACAGCCCACACATTTCTTGTATAATATGCTATTTATCATTCTTATGTATGAATAATTATTTGATTTATGATAGACTTTAGAAACTAAATCTTGAATATAGGAGAGACGTGAGCATATTTTATATATATCTTTTTTAAAGATTAGTTTCTGACGTTCATAAGTATCATGCTTAAACGTTTTCTGCTCTATGAAGTTGATTTTGTTTTCAGAACATCACACAAATATTAGAATAGATTCAATGTTATTGTCAGAGAACAACAGAATCCTATGGGCAGCCTACATATCAGTCTATAAGCTGCTTCAATAGAACACACCTTATTTAGCAGGGGAGGGACGGCGGGGTGTGTACAAGGCCTGCTTCGCTTGGCTGCCGAGGACTATGATGGTCCAGTTCTACACCGCCATCATCCAGTCCATCCTCACCCTCTCCATCATCACCTGGTTCCCTGCAGCCACGGTGAGGGACAAGGCCAAGCTGCAGCGGTTGATACGATCAGCGGAGAGGGTGATCGGCTGCCCCCTTCCCTCCCTCGAGTCTCTACATTTCACCAGGCCAGGGCCTTGAGGAGGGCGAGGAAGATCATGGCAGACCCCGCCCACCCGGGCCACGGCCTCTTCATCATGCTCCCCCACGGCAGGCGGCTACGACTGCCAAAGACACTCAGGTCCCGCCATAGACTCAGCTTCTTCCCCTCAGCAGCTCGCCTGGTAAACAAGTCAGGTTTCCCCCTGCCCCCCCCCCCCCCCCCCCCCCCCTCTATGGCGAGCTGCTAGGGCTGGACCTCTGGACTTGAACTGTGCTGCACTGTATCCATGTCTCCAACCACTGCACTTTACTGTCTTATTGTTGTCTCACTGTTCTGTCCTGTTTTGCACTTATTTATTTATTATTATGTTTATTCCTATTTGTGAAAAAAAATCATGCACTGTAATGTCGAATCACGTTCCATTTGTTTATACAATATGGTGAATAAAGTTATCTGAATCTGAATCTGAATCTGCTGTTCTACACTCTTAATAAAAAGGGTGATAAATATCACTAACAGTAATTTGGCTTGTAATCATCTACAGGCTGCGAGAAAAAGAGAAAATTCCAATAAATATAACAGGCAAAGAATGTAATACTATTACTGTTATATAATACTGTTGTAAATATCTTTTTCATTTTCTGATTGTTCAATGTCCCCCAGTTAACACTTTCAGTGCCGGCCATAACGTTGATTAATGGCCTTGAGTGCCATCATCCACTTCAATGTTAGCGTTAAAAACGCATAATCTATGTTTTAAATGATGGCTATGTGTCTAATCTGCCCGTCGCTTATCAATGACTTGTTTGCAGTCAACATTGTCGAAACGGGTTGTTTTTTAATCGGTTCATATCCTTTTTATAGCATTTCGAAAAGCTATCGTTTTCTCAAAAATGTCCGGAAAATAGAAAGATTCCCTCATAAACGGCATTTATTGGAATATGCTCGAATACACTAGACACGTTGTCATTTGTTGGCCAATTTATGAATCGTTTTCAAATAAATGCTAGATTATCGATAGTATATGTGTACTTATGCACGCTATAGAAGCGAGGACACGCTGTTATCTCAGTGAATACAGCTCTGATTATCCTAAAACTGGTAACATAGACTCCTTACCTTAGATCAGATGTTCTCCAAAAAGATTATTCCAATTCCTGATCGCCATTCCAAATATCGATCGCGTTTATTGATTGATTATTGGCTGCTGTAAATATATATTCCAGGCTGCTTTCCAACTCGCGATCACTTCCCTCATCATCAGATCCCTCGCCAGCATAGTGGAGCCAGTTGGCTCCCCCCACACAGATCCACCAGTATAATCGAATGGCCTGCAGTTACACAGGGATAGACGATAGGGGGCGGTATTTTCCCATCGGAGCTCTTGGAGGGGCTGCTATACCAAGGGGAGACTCGTTGATGAAATATGACCTCTGGACTTGAACAATATTAAATCAATTTGATGCTTTGAAGGCACAACAATTGCATTTCCAATTGCAATTCCATTTTGATGGTTGAACAGATACAGATAACGATATCTCCACACATCCCTAGAAACTACTACTGAGTTCAAAATTCAAAATCCCCTGCCTTAGCAGAGACAATTGACATGATGAACAAAAATATTGTGAAAACATAAATCAATTCAAATCTAGACTAAAAAAAATCTATTTTCGATAGGTACAGAAGGGAAGAAGAGCTATAATTGCATATTAATAAAAAATAATACGTATGATACTGTATTGTACGTTATATCATATTACATTATATAATCATATTATAATTAATTTGTTCAAAAAGAGGATATGGAGAGGGCTTCAGCGTTCTTGGTTTTGTTTCGAGGTGCTCTTTGGATTAAATCCGGGGTATGATTAGTTTATAAAAAAGTTGAGATCCAAGGCAGCTCTACAAGTTTTAAAATGCCTTTATCTTATGGCTCACATTATTTAGAGAATTTTAAAATAAACCGACATGTTTCAGCCTACACAGGGCCTTCATCAGGGTGTTGATTAATCTATAATTAATTTGTATATTATATTGAACTATATTTACAGTATATACTATTATATTATGGTACTATATTATATTGTATATATCATGTACTATATCTCATATCAGATTATATATGTGTTGTATACACTATTGTGTACTATATACTATTATATATACTATTATATACTGCAGGTATACTATACTGTAATGTGTAGGGGAGAACAGGGATAGTTGTCACACTTTTTACTCTAGTGTGAATTGCTCATCATCAAAACATCTTTCAATAGTCATTCCTACATAAAATTTAACCTTAAGATGTTGGCTTGAAATGTGTATCACTCTCATTTTCCAACATATTGTAACAAAGAGTTAATCACCTATCAAAGACACTCTGACACATTGTGACAACCAACCCCATCATGGGGATTGTTGTCACACACTATGGGGTTGGTTGTCACCATGTGTTTTAATGGGAAACATCTTAAAAAGAAGACAAGAAGGCAGAACTAAATTAGAAAGTTTAATTGCATTGACAAGTTGACAAATACATAACTTAATGCATCTTAACATGAACATAAACAGGAAACACATCTTTAGGCCATCCTATATAACAAAATAAGAACACAATCAATCGGCCTAAAAATAATAGCCTACACAACATGTGACAACCAACCCCAAAGAAAATGTGACAACCAACCCCAACTGGAATGTCTTGATAGCATCAATGCTAACAGCCATCTAACAACTAGTTAGCTAGCTAACAACAATCTAAACTATAGCTATCCCTTCACACTTTTTAAGGGTAATAATTGTTTCATTATAAACCAATTGTGTAAAAGCATAGAAGAAAAATACTGAGGAGCGGAATATTTACAAATGGACATGAAAAACACAAAAAGTCCTCTCACCTCAAGTGCAGCTGTTGCACTCCAAAGATGACAATGTAGGTGAACTCTGACCCCAATTCTGGACATTTAAATACCAAAATATGGGAGACAGTCTGTCTGGTGGTGAAATATAATGAATAATAATAATAATAATTTAGGACCTGCTCAGAGGTCATTAATCGGCATGCATGCGATGCATGTATGCGATTCGTCTCTGCGATTAACCCATCCCGTCGTCCTTCCCCCCCAAGGGCAGCCGGGAGCAGACAGGCGTCAACGTGAGCCGCGCCAGGGGACCAATCCAAGTGCTCCTGTCTGTCTTCGTCAAGGACGCCACAGCGTGAAAACCTACCCTTGTGACAACGTCCCCCGTTCTCCCCTACTGTAATGTGTACTATATGTGTGTACTGTAATGTGTACTATATATGTATGTATGTATGTATGTATGTATGTAAATGAAAAAAAAGAAAGAAAACGAAACAAAACGTAAGTCTTCAGGGGTAGGCCTGACAAGCCTAGTGCTTCTCCCTAGCCCTTTTCGGACAATTGGACAATGCTGCAATAGCAGCTGGTGAAACTTTGGCGATTTATGGAATGACCGTTGTTATGTGTCTAAACCCCGAAATAAAAAATAACTGAACTGAACTGACATTGAAACACCTTGTTCAAGCTAAAGAGCCTGCATGACCAAGACAAAGCTATATCTCTTTATTAAATTAATTAAAATTAAATACCCATTTCCTGTAGATTCTGGAGAGACAAGAGCAGCCGGAATTACAGTACGGCACACTTAAAGGGTTATTTCACTTTAGTAGAACATGTAAAAGATCAGAAGTCTTACCTCTATCAGTCGGCGGCTGGGGGGCGCAGCGGACATTGCGCTCGTCACCAACGCAAGAGACACCGGGTTCGAATCCGGCTGTCGGCATTGCCTCCGGCTTGGTCCGGCTATCATACTAACTCAATTGGCAGAGTTAGCGGGTGGGAAGTCGAAGGGTGGTAGTCTGGTCGTTGTGAACAGCGACTCCTACAGGTCGGTTGGGGCGCCTGCACAGCAAAGTCAGGAAAATGGCGGGGGCAGTGTGAGCCTCCTACACGTTACTCCTCGCCAAATGAGAGTCCACGCTGGCAGGTGAAAAGATGTGACAGGCTGCCTCCACATGTATCAGAGGGGACATGTTTCAAGTTTCTTTAATAGTTGTCATACAGAAGTACAGAATACTTTTATACAAAATGCTTCTTACTGTTACGCCCCAGAGACTGTGCTAGACAAGATAAGTATGAAATAAAATAGTATAGCATGTAAAATAGAAGTAAAAATAGAAGTCACAGTGTTCAGTATAGACATAATGTACAATGTTCGATGCAGAATAGAAGTAACTGAGTTACCATACAATATACAATATACTATGCAATGTACTAATATACAATACTATATAGTGCAAGGCAGAAATGGGATGAGGTACAATTTAGGTACAATTTACAGTAAGGTGTACGAGTTGTAGTGCAAATCCTTTATCAATAAATATAAAGTGTGTTTAGGTGATCTAAAGTGTGGAGAGTGGGTGCTGCAGTGTGTTGTTTGTTTAAAGTGAGTGTGTGCGTGTGGATGTGTTTGATGGTTGTTGCTGGTTTGATGGTTGTTGCATAGTGTTTATTGTTCGTTGAGCAGCCTGATGGCCTGGGGATAGAAGCTTCTTCTGAGTCTTTCTGTGCTCGCCATGAGACTCCGGTATCGCTTGCCTGACCGCAGCAGTTCAAAGAGGCAGTTGTTTGGGTGGCTGAAGTCCTTGATGATTCTCTTAGCCTTACCCCTGCACCGCTTGTTGTAAATGTTCTGGAGGGTGGGAAGCCCCCCTCCAATTGTGCGTTCGGCTAAACGTGTCACTCTCTGTAGTCTGCTTCGGTCTTGTGCAGTGGCAGTGCTATTCCCAAACCAGGAGGTGATGTTGCCAGTCAGGATGCTCTCTATTGTACATGAGTAGAAGTTCTTAAGGATCTTCTGACTGACTTGGAACTTCCTTAGGCGCCTGAGGAAGTAGAGGCGTTGTCGTGCCTTTTTCACAACACTGTCAATGTGTGTGGTCCATGTCAAGTCCTCGGATATGTGGGCTCCGAGGTACTTAAAACTGTTCACTCTCTCAACCGGTGCCCTGTCGATGCTGAGGGGGCTGTAGTCCCTGACCCCCGACCTCCTAAAGTCCACAATCATCTCCTTTGTTTTGCTGATGTTCAGGGAGAGGCTGTTCTCCTGGCACCATCCCGCCAGGACCTTGACCTCTTCCAGGTAGGCCCTCTCGTCGTTTGCAGAGATCAGGCCCACCACTACTGTGTCGTCAGCAAATTTGATGATTGTGTTGTTACTACGCTGAGCCACACAGTCATGTGTGTACAGGGAGTAGAGGAGGTGACTCAGAACACAGCCTTGGGGGGCCCCTATGTTGAGGGTGATGGATGAGGAGGTGCAGTTGCCTGCTCTCACCACCTGGGGTCTGCCCGTCAGGAAATCCAAGACCCACTGGCAGAGGTCATAGTTCAAGCCCAGGTCCCTGAGCTTGGCTATGAGTTTGGAGGGGACTATGGTATTGAATGCTGAGCTGTAGTCGATGAATAACATTCTCACATAGTTCCCCTTCCTCTTGTCCAGGTGTGATGCTGCTGTGTGCAGCACATGGGCTATGGCGTCCTCCGTGGACCTGTTGGGGCGGTATGCAAATTGCAGGGGGTCCAGGTTAATGGGGAGGGAGGAGCAGATGTAGCCCTTTACTAGCTTCTCAAAGCACTTCATGGCTATGGAGGTGAGGGCTACAGGGCGGTAGTCGTTGAGGCAAGCAGGCTTGTATTTTTTAGGTACAGGGATGATAGTGGACTTCTTCAGGCAGGTGGGGATGACAGCCTGTTCTAAGGACAGGTTAAATATGTCAGTGAATACCGGGGCCAGTTGGTCGGCACAGACTTTTAGGACGCGGCCGGGGATGCCGTCCGGTCCTGCTGCCTTCCTGATATTAACTTTTTTAAAGGTCCACCTCACCTCATGCTCTGTTACCCTGAACACTGAGTCTCCATCAGCAGACCCCCCCCCCCCCCACATTGCCGTGGCTTGTAGGCTGGTGTTGTTATTACCAGCCTCAAACCTCGCATAGAAGGTATTGAGATCATTTGCTAAGGAGATGTCACTGTTCAGTTTGAGGGAGGTGGCTTGGTAGTCTGTCATCGTTTTGAGGCCCTGCCACATGTGATGCAAGGCTTCTATCCTCCCTACAACCGGCCAGTGGGGGGGCATGTGCGATCAACTATCAGGACAGGGGAGGAAGAATTGGCACAAGAGGTAAATTGGGATGGGGAGAAAAATCACAGAAAAAAAAGGAGGAGAAAAAGTAGATACAAAAAAAGAAGTCTTACCTCTATCTAAAGTCATCTACTGTACAAGTAAGCTAGCGAACACTGCTGTCCCTGTTGTCCACTGTCAACAGTGAACACCACCATTTATCCCTGGTGTGAGGGTCCTCATTCACTTCCATTCATTTTGGGGACCTAGTATAAATGTCATACTTCTGAAGTATGAACAAACTACTGCCGTGAAGATTTCACTAAATTAGATTCTGAGTCAATGGTATGTGTTTGTTTTGGCATTTGATTGTGTGACTTTGCCCTGCATAAGTTTGGGGAGTGGTTACCATGGTTACCTGCTGCCTTGCTGTAGGAAAGATTCCAAACATTCTGTGAGAAGTTGACAGTTTGTCAAACTGCATCTCACGTGAGAAATAGTTCAAAAAAAATAAACATTAGCTACAAAAAAGTACATTTGATTCAGAAATACACAGAATAATATTGATGTATTGTTTGTATATACTTTATAACTTTATCTATACGTTGTATATCATTGTTTGAAGTATTGTATTTAAACTTGGTCCTCAAAATGAACGGAAGTGAAAGAGGAGCGATAGAGACAGCAGTGGTCACTAGCTTACTGGTACAGTAGATGACATTAGATAGCTAAGACTGCTGAATCTTGGTACGTTCTACTAAGGTGAAATATCCCTTTAAGAGGTCTATTTATTCTCACCTGCTGTTGCTGCCGGTGATGTCAAATATATCACTTCCTGTGTGCCAGATTAATGTACTACCAGGCACCATTGTTTAGAACAGTAAATATTATAACGTAATAATGATTACCATACTGATATGGTGATAAAGCTATGTGAAATGTATCTCCTGGTGGCGCTAACACATTGGTAGCCTCTTGTCAAAGAAATTGATGCACACTTGAGACCAAAAAGGTGCTACAGGCACAAGGAACACAAGGAAGCAGTGGCTCAAAAGGTTACTGGATAATTGTGTACCATTTCTCTGAGGTCCTGATTGCCCGAGCTTTACTTTTTTTTGTCAAATTGACCCAGCATTCTCCTCCTCACCTCCTCACGCGTGCGTGCGTGCGTGTCATCCATGATCCCACTCCGCCTCCAGCGTTGGACACACATAATGTGTTTACAACCAGTCTGTTGATGCCTCCAGTGCAGTTCAGCTGTGGCACCCGCTGAAAGAGGCTCCCAGGACCAGTATACTGTAGTATGTATCACTGTACAGCTCTTCTCTTTCTCTCTTCCTCTCTCCACCCTCCCCCTTCCATTCCTCTCTCCCTCCCTTCTATCTTGCCAGGCCAGATATTTGCAGGGTCTCGCAGAACACCAGCCTCTCCAGGCCTTTCAGTTTCTGTGGCTGGGATGGATATCAGCCAACCCCCCCACCTCCCCCCTTGTTGAACTCTTTAAAATGGGATTAGACGTGCTTACTGGCTGCTTTGGAAAATGCAGTTAAATTTTCTCACTCTTTATCTATGCTGAGTTTGTCACTGTGAAACATGTTAAATGGTACATGCAGCTGATCTGACGTCGTCCAGTAGAGCCTTGTTTATCTGATACACTCGGTAATAGGGGTCATTAGTGGGGTTGAAATGTTCGGATGATTGAAAATTATTGAAATACTACTAAGCCAAAGCTTACTGAAAAAACGTGAATGGGTAAATGGTAATGGACTGCATTTATATAACGCATTCTAATCTTCCGACTGCCCAAAGCACTTTACATTGCCTCACATTCACCCATTCACTCACACATTCACACACGGATGGCGAAGGCAGCCATGCAAGGAGCCAGCGAGCTCATTGGGAGCAGTTAGGGGTTAAGATTACCAAGACAACCGCTCTACCTCCTGAGCCACTGCTGCACCTAGCATGCCTATATTCTGCTATGTGCTGCAAACTGTCAAATCTCATCTGTAAAACACCTTTAATGGGGAATGCAACAATTGACATGTTATTCCTGTGCCCCAGGAAAGGTTAGTCTATATCTATGAGCATGCACCAATGCACCATTCTCTCAAACCCCTTAATTTGTTCGTGTCACTCTAGGACAGGGGTGTCCAACCCGTGGCTCGCGAGCCGCATGCAGCTCTTTTCCCGTCAATGTGCGCCTCCTCCATCCATTGATAAAAAAAAGTATTATTATATATATATTTTTTTATTCCATAAGAACGTTTCTCTCTCTCTCTCTCTATTTTATCGCTGTGCATTTCTTCCCGCCCATTTTTTGTTCATTGCAGATTTGTCATTTGTTATGGTGTTAATTGTTTTATTTGAATGAACACATAAAGGTAACGTTTATTTGGTGATGTCACTTCCGTCATACAACCTGTAGGGGAGCGTGTTGCGCCTTGCTCATCCCTTACGAACTTGGACTTGAACCCAGCAACACCAGACCAGGCTGCAGAAACAAATGAGTGGGGGGGCATAAAATGTTCTCGGGGGGGCAATGATTTTTCAACATAACAGGTTCCCTTTCATCTGTTTCAGCTGGGACAGCGGCGCTGTGGCTTGCTTGGTGCTGCCCACAGTGCTGAACTAAACAGCAGGGAGGCAACTGAAAAATCTAATTTCTCTCTCTCTTAAGAACATCACTTATACAAAAACAGACTGCACGGATATATATCTTTGGAGGGTCTCCATTTATTCAACACTTTTGAATTCACGGACAAACTGAACTGAACTGACAAAAATAAGGTGCATAAAAAAGCAAACAAAATTCCTCCACAGGCTACTCACCCATTATTAGTAGAGCCGAGCGGCAGTTAAAACACTGTCCCTCCACTCATTCCTGAACTTTTTTGTTAAATCCTTCTCAAACTAAACACCTACTGTATGTGCTGCTGAAACCAAACACCTACTGTATGTGCTGCTGAGACTAAACACCTACTGTATGTGCTGCTGAGACTAAACACCTACTGTATGTGCTGCTGAGACTAAACACCTACTGTATGTGCTGCTGAAACCAAACACCTACTGTATGTGCTGCTGAGACTAAACACCTACTGTATGTGCTGCTGAGACTAAACACCTACTGTATGTGCTGCTGAGACTAAACACCTACTGTATGTGCTGCTGAAACCAAACACCTACTGTATGTGCTGCTGAGACTAAACACCTACTGTATGTGCTGCTGAGACTAAACACCTACTGTATGTGCTGCTGAGACTAAACACCTACTGTATGTGCTGCTGAAACTAAACACCTACTGTATGTGCTGCTGAAACTAAACACCTACTGTATGTGCTGCTGAGACTAAACACCTACTGTATGTGCTGCTGAGACTAAACACCTACTGTATGTGCTGCTGAAACTAAACACCTACTGTATGTGCTGCTGAGACTAAACACCTACTGTATGTGCTGCTGAAACTAAACACCTACTGTATGTGCTGCTGAGACTAAACACCTACTGTATGTGCTGCTGAGACTAAACACCTACTGTATGTGCTGCTGAGACTAAACACCTACTGTATGTGCTGCTGAGACTAAACACCTACTGTATGTGCTGCTGAGACTAAACACCTACTGTATGTGCTGCTGAAACTAAACACCTACTGTATGTGCTGCTGAAACCAAACACCTACTGTATGTGCTGAAACATCCTGATTGATTGATTGAAAACTTTATTAACAGATTGCAGAATGGGTACAATACAGTACGGCTCACTACACACAATTGTTAAGGGGATGCAGACCAGAGAAAGACTTTTGTCTTGTTTACATCAGGGTCCCCCATTTTCAATTAATCATGACATTTATGACATACATACAGATATACAGTACTGTACCTGCATGGGAAGCAAAATGCAGCATCTGCCTGAATTGAGTATTCCAGCCAGTCAAATCTTCCATACCAGGAGCTGCAGAGTGCACTGCAGAATGATATTTTTTTCCCAGAGAAAAGGCGTGTAGGAAATGTCTTGCTTTATTCTGTTGTTGGGCTTCTCAGTACCAAGATCTCTTGGCGCTGTAGTAGCCTGCAATGGCCCGTAGCTGCTCCTAGCATGAATGCTAGCAGTGTTGTTGTTGACATCAGAGCCCACGCTACTAGGGGGAGTGGCACTGCTTGTAGTCAGTTATTATTCAGATGATCAGATCAGTGACAGTGCTGCTGTGGCCCGAACTGGCACATCCTCCCGCGCTGCCTGTTTTCTCACGATTCTCCGACCCAGCTGTCGTACTTAAAAAAAAAAAAAAAAGTCTGATGTCCATAATTATCCATTATATTTAGCTACGCTAACTTTTCAAAGATGGCGACGCCGGTATGAGTACAGTACACACTACTCTGCCTGTTATTGGCTAGTACGTTACTTTGGCTAGGTAGTAGCAGAGCTCCGACTGGGTAGTAGAAAACTAGGAATCAGTGTAAGCCAATCACAGGCAGAGTAGGGCGGGTCATTTCGTAGTTCTTTGACTAGGGTATATCTGCAGTGCCGCAGCCCCATACCGAGTTCTTTACCAGGCTGTATCTCATGGAGGAGATAAAACTGGGAACGAGGTTAGTCATTTCGCCAGGGCGGGCACAGCTGACTCAGTGGGTGGGCCAGGCCCCCTAAAGCCCGCCCATAGCGCCGGGTCTGAGCAACACCTTCATTCAACCACCGCTTAATTTGTTCATATCGCCCCTTTACAGGTAAGAATGAGGATGATATATCATGGCTTCCGGTTGAGAAACGTCTGCAATCCTGTCTCATAACTTTTCTCAGAAATGTTCAAGTTGTCAAAAAACCACAGTATTTTTATGATCATATAGTTTACATAAGAGAAGAACATGACCATATGACCAGACAAGCTACGTCAGGCCATCTACTGGCACCTAAACCCAGAACAAATCTACTAAAATCGTCTGTGACTTACAGAGCTATCATGGAATGGAACTCATTGCCAAGCTACTTCGCTGAAATAGAATCCAAAACCACTTTCAAATATTTTTTTAAATACCATCTACTAACGAGCATGCACTGAACCCGTACCAAATGACTGTTAATTGTATTTATGTTGATGGCAGTGAGTGCTGCTCAGGAAGCACTATTTATTTTATTTTAATTATTTTATTTTAATACTTTATACTAATACTTAACTGAGGATGAGATTGTTAATGATGTTGATAATGATGTAATTTATGTTGATAATGATGTAATGTATTGAATATTGTTGTATTGTTGTAAGTGCTGGACCCCAGGAAGAATAGCTTTTGTCAAGTGCAAAAACTAATGGGGATCCTAAATAAACATAAACATGTGGTTATGCACCTAATCTGATTTTGATAAAATGAACATGCTAATGGTAAATATCTCTGGAGAGTAATTTTAGCGAGTGAATTTAGTTAGTCAAACGTCGTGTGTTGGTCTGGTTGTAGCATGCTTGCTAACTTGGGTCACACTGATTTATTTTTCAAATGTAGCCAAGAGTAAAGACCCTAACCCCAAAACAGCAGTCAAAGTGTATATTTTCAGCATTACGTTTGTTTACCAATGGTTTTAAGTGTTATTAGCGAAATATGAGTGTATCTTGGCACATCCCGGCGGAAACCTGATGAATTAGATGCGAGGAAATGACGCCTTCTTTAAACTACACTAAGCTACTCAGCTCACGCCAGCCGTTTTGGAAGCTGGAGCTGCTTGATGTGAAAAAAAATTTTGAACGTTATTTTTGTGATTATATCTCATGGGTTGAACAAACCAGGATGTTATTGCCATAAAATAGAACGTAGTTTGTTTCTTTACCTTTCTGTCAACGTCTAGAAAAAAATGCGTTGCAATCTGATGAAAAATGTCATAGCAATGGACATTATAAAAAAGTTACTTTACTTACAGTAGATTTCATTCACAGTCTTTTGATTTTGGTACTAAATCCAGATTGAACTCTTGTCATTTGAAAGATGAGATTGGGCCCGATCCATAGATGTATGACTTGGCCATAATATGGTAATTTATAGGCCTGATATTCAATATTCATATTTAGAATGGCATGTGTCCGGATGGCAAAATTCAGTACTGTATCTACAAAAAAAAACCTGTAAATCATCTGCCCTTTATTCTTTTATTGTTCTCTACCCTGAAACTTGTGAAATCCAAGCACAGATCTATTTTGACTGACACACATGTGAAGGAAAAGGAACTGCTTCGAGTGGCCACAACTGAATATACGACGAATCCGAAGAGGATTGTGGCAAGCAAGGAGTACCAGAAGTCCCACTGAGGAGTGACAGGTAAGACAAAAACACTTGTCACATACTGTTACTGTGTGGTAGGCTATTGTAAATTGTTATATTTTGATGTGTGGAGGGAAAGAGAGAGAGATAGAGAGAGAGAGATAGAGAGATAGAGAGATAGAGATAGAGATAGAGAGATAGAGAGAGAGAGTGTGTGTGTGTGTGTGTGTGTGTGTGTGTGTGTGTGTGTGTGTGTGTGTGTGTGTGTGTGTGTGTGTGTGTGTGTGTGTGTGTGTGTGTGTGTGTGTGTGTGTGTGTGTGTGTGTGTGTGTGTGAGTGCGTGCGTGCGTGCGTGTGTGTGTGTGTGTGTGTGTGTGTGTGTGTGTGTGTGTGTGTGTGTGTGTGTGTGTGTGTGTGTGTGTGTGTATGTGTGTGGTGTGTGTGTGTGAGATAGCCATGGGTAGAGAGAGAGAGTGAGTGAGTGAATGAGTGAGTGCTAGCCTTGACAATAAATAACACAAGCTGCCCCTGTCTCCCATCTGCTCTCATCTCAGTCCAGCCTAACCCAGGCCAGCCCAACGTTTTTCTTTTTTAAGTAAGTTTGCATTTTTCTCATACAGGCTCATACAGAACCAAGCATTTCACTGACAAGTAAAAGCAAACTTGAAACTCAAATGCCTTGGGATTGTAACCCTGTTAAGAATACATCAGAGGGTGGGACCTATAATCACATTACTATCCAATAGCAAAAAACATTTTAAATAAACATTTACAGACTTTTTTTAAATAGCTAAATGTGATGTTGTAATTTTGCAACCAATGGTCTCACAGGGTACTTATGAAGGGTGCCGTGACTGAAAAAAAGGTTGAGAAACGCTGGTATATACAGTATGGTGTGGCTCTTAGTGGTACCACAATAATTTGTGTGGCTCAAAGAAACCAACTCAACATGGGGCATTTCACAGCAGTGAAATAATTGCAAATATTGACAATAATACAGGTGGGTCTTCATCAGACGCTATACTCAATCTTCCAATCTAGCCACAGACAACACTTTGGATTTCTGTGGCTAATTCGGTTGGAAACATTCAAATTAGCTCTCAGTTTGCCCTACAATCCTGCAACTCTCACCTTAGATTCTAAACTCCCGTTGACTTTGCCTTGCAGTGAGAGGGTAGGTGTGCCAAATTAACATCCCAGGTACGTAAGCAGCTCACGTGACTATGATGATATGCTTTCTGCTTATAATCATAGTACTTCCCAAAGGTAAGTAAAATACATATTTCAGAAATATTTTATTATAGAGCACAAGTAGGCCTACAGTACAACAAAAAATATTTGGCATCTAACCAGAGTGCAAATGTAACAGTAAAGTGCAATAGCAATATACAATGTACAGGTGATTAAACTGGAGTATATACAGTATAATGAGTACTACTGAGTAATAATGCTAATCAGATGTATGTGCAGTGTTATAGTATTATGTACAGTGATACAGGTATAAAGACCCTATGGTAGTAAGTCATACTGGCCTAGTAACTAGTAAGAGTAGATAAGGGATACAGATAGTATATACAGGTATGTAACACGGATCATATGCAGATATATTCAGACAGATGTGGATAAATATATATACACACAGTATGTATAGCATTATTGTACATGCTATCATACAGTTATATGGGTTATATGCAGGTCTATAAAACGATATATAAAAACTGCAGGTCTATTCCGACATATGTGAATAGATATAAATAAAATAATAAATATATATATATATATATATATACAGCATGATTGTACATGCTATCATACAGAGTTATATAACTCCTTGATGTCCCCTTGAAGTCATCCCTGATGAAGTACAATCAATGGATACTGACTCCTTCAAGAAGTGACCGCTAGGAGGACTGCTAGCTTCAAGGATAAAAGCTTTTGAGGAATATCCTCTGTATGTTCAAAGGGAGCCTGTGACTTTGCTCTCAGTGCCATGGACACGCTTCATTCTCCCTATGCCCTGGAGAAATATGTTAACCAACGAGTGGTTAAACTCCAATTTTTCCTCAAAACCTTTTAAAAGTCAGGTGCGAACAGGCTTTACCCAGCAACGCCTGTGAATAGGTTAGAATGTGGTTCACCTATTAGGCGGTCAGGTGGCGTAGCGGAGATTGCGCTCGTCACCAATGCAAGAGGCTGCGGTCTCGACTCCCGGAGTCAGCATTGCTTGGGGCTGGGGCTGATCGCTATACTAACCCGTTTGGCTGGGTTAGGGGGAGGGCAAGTCATGGGTGGGAATCTGGCGTTGTGGACAGGTCAGGTCTGGGCGCCTGCTCAGCGGAGGCAGGACTTGATGAAGGCAGCGTGACCTCCCACGCGTTACACTTCACCAATGAGAGTCCTTGCTGCCAGGTGAAAAAAGAGTCACTGGCTGTCGCCGCGCGCGTGTCGGAGGAAGCGTGCGGATGACTTCAGGATTCCCTTGTACCGACCAGTAGGAGAACATGCGCACAACAACCAGGTAGGGGAGGGGGGGAATTGGCACAACGACTAAATTGGGACGGGGAGAAAACAGAGAAAAAATCTGAGAAAGAGAGGATTAAAAAAATAATAATGTGGTTCACCTGGCATGACAGGGGTTCACATGCCTCTCCTCACATCACTTCTCAAAGGAAGACCACTGACAGCATCACATAGGCTTTTTAAATTAACTCGGCTCTAGCATAATTGAATAGTAAATGATAAATGGGCCGCATTTATATAGCGCTTTTATCCAATGCACTTTACAACTTATGACACATTCACCCATTCACACACTGACGGCAGAGGCAACCATGTAAATTGCCAAACTGCTCATCGGAAGCAGTTAGGGGTTACCTGTCTTGCTCGAACCAGGAACCTTCTGATTACTCTACCTCCTGAGCCACTGTCGAATGTGTGAAACATGCTGCTGCCATCATTGGTCTTGCACTCCTCTCCTACTTGTGTCAGGTCCAGGCACAGGCTCTGCCCATGCAGTCAGTGCTGGGCTGGGAAAGAAGCAAGACCTGTGCCTATCCCAATGGTCTGATCAGGCTTGTGCACAGCAGTGCACAACAACGATCTACCCGTCTTGTGTTTCTCGCTCCTCTGAGCCTGGCTAGGGACCAATGCAACATTGGCCCCCCGTCTACTTTGAGGAAGTAGAGGACAAAGTCTGTCCCGCCTCCCCCAGCTGTGGACGTAATAGAGCATCACTAACCATAGCACATTTAGCTAAGTGTAAGGGCTCTGATGCGCCTTCACCTGGAAGCGGATGTGACAGAGTCCTATTTTCACCCTTGAGGCCCAGTTATAGTCCAGACATACCCTATACACTACAGACTGACCTCCACTGTGGTCCGTGCAGACTGAAATTATGCAATAGCAAACCGCAATAGCAAACCTCAGCATACGTCCTCATATGCATGTCCGCACACCACTAAATCTTTCTGTCCGAGCATACTGGTGCAAAATATGGCTTGGTATGCGTGAGAGATTGGTGGATGAAAGAGCTAGTATGCCTGGACTATGAAAGGCAAAGGAAAGGACTATGGATGTCTATGCACCCTCAGGGACACGGGAAGTCAGTCAGAGTTGGGGGTGCGGTCCGGAGAGAGGTCTTATATAATAATAACGTCAAATTAAATGCATGCGCACCGTTTGTGATTTTCCATTCATTTGAAAGGTCAACATTTGACATCAGTATTTTTATATTTTACACTTCAACAGACAGCAAACTTGAACACCAACATTGTGTTCCCACACAAAATGCAGCAGGTTTTTTCCTATTCAGAAGACAATTTATTGTTGATTGAGATTCAGCCAGAAGCAACAAGGCACTTGAATTTTATAGCGCGCACTGCAGAGTTAACAGGCTTCTAACAGTCAGCGCTAATGACAATTACAATTTTTGTGACAGAATGAAGTGACAACAACGCTACACACAACAGAAATCGCTGTCCATGGTGCTGAAACATTTCATTACTAAAACAGTGACATTGGGCCAGCCAGCCAGAAGCGGTACATACTATTGTGACCAAGACCAAGCAAGTGAGCATGCACGGTGCAGGAGATATAATAAAAACACACGTGCCTACCTTAATAAGACAGTAGAACACCCCCTCCAATGTACAGTAAAAATGATCAAGTATGGTCTTGTCAATATTCCAATGTGCAGTTTTGCTTGTACAGTTGTACAGTGTCCCCCATCCACCCCTCCTACCCAACCTCCCCCCCACCCACCCAACCACCTCCAATGTACAGTACCCCCCCCCCCCAACCTCCTCCAATGTACAGTTTCTACGTCAAATGTATATACTTTTTCTCTGGACTCTTTTCGTATCACAAACAGTACTGTATTTGCAAATCTGGTATGTCATAAATGTATAGATGTAGCAGTACTGTCTATCTGTATGTCATATATGTCATATATGTTACGATGAATTGAAAATGGGGGACCCTGATGTAAACAAGACGAAAGTCTTTCTCTGGTCTGCATCCCCTTAACAATTGTATGTATTTATTGAGCTGTACTGTACTGTACCCATTCTGCAATCTGTTAATAAAGTTTTCAATCAATCAATCAATCAAAGGTGGTCGTGCACTCAAGGGTGGTGGAAATAAACTCCCTCATGAGAACATGAATGTTTAGTGAGTCCAGAATCTCCTGTGCAAACAGCATAAGCTGCCAAAACGCCCCTTCACCGTACTCCAGGCCTCGCATCGGTAGCCCCTCATGGGCTAAGAACTTTCCAGACCGAAAGCCCAGCTCCAAAATAGTCTGTGCAGTCTCTTGGTCTTTGGCAACAGCTGGTGAGAGCAGCACATTAATCTGTGTTCGTTTTTAAGGCTGCCAGTTTGTTGACAGCGTGTGTTGATGGGACTTCTCATGCTCCCTAGATGTTTCTCATGACTTTCACCAGTTGTTAAATCCTCCTTTCACAAAACTCCCATCCCGTTCTGCACTGAGCTTCTTCTCTATAGCAGAGCAACACAAGAAGCACACCGCCTTATCACTTTGTCTTAGATAGTGAAGCCATGTCCACTGTTTTAACCAGCCAGAGTTGAAGGATCAGGGGACAGAGACAGAGTTGTTGTTAGTCGCTTTCATAGAAGCACCATCCGGACGGGGGGGGGGAGGGGGGGGCGACGTCCTTGACAGCATTGACCTCGTTAGTTAGCTGCTGGTGCTGAGCCTGCAATGTTCTCTCCTCCGGGTTGCTGGAGTGACAGGTGTCTGTGTCCACCGGCAGGGACTCCGAGTCGACTGTGTTTTCTGTTGTTTGGCTTTGGGGCCATTAAAAAGAAATACGATTTTTGACATTTGAGAAACAAGTAGTAGTACCCTGGTCAACCTCAAGCGTAGGGGTGTAACGATGCAACCTCACAACGATTAATTTATATTATGATTATTCAGGCAACGATTCAATGCATCATGAAATCTCTTCATTTGACCACGATTCGATTCGATTAATTTTCGATCAGTTAATTCCCCAAACATTTTTGAATACACAAATGTGGCTGGGGGAACTGATTCACTCAGCATGAAGTGAATAGGTCAATAAAAACAATACACACAAACAAAAACATAAAAAAAAGTAATTTCTTTAAAAATTTCGATTAATTTAGATTATAATCGATTCTAACATTTTCAAATCGATGCAGTTGAATCGTCACATTAGAATCGATGCATTTCGATTCATCGATGCATCGTTACACCCCTAAAAGCGTGATCCTTCATGCCCAATCCACCCCATCTGTGTGTGTGCACTGCGTTTGTGCATCAGGTCAGATATACAAAGAATATCATGAAATAAAGAGGGTTGATTTAAAAATCAACCATGTTTCATACACTTCTTACACTAAAATGCTAACTCAATAAATAAAGTTGCAGTTACCACTCTCTGCCAACAGCCCTCTCTCAGAAGCACCCACCCTTCCCACATCCCTGGCACCCTGTACTTCTAGACTAGATGTGAGATACCTTACTCCTCACGGCCTGTGACTGATGGAGAGAAGGAAACAATACTGTATTCGTGTGTGATCTAATTACAATATGTGTTTTAGCCCCCCTCTGTGATTATGTTTGGTGGACATTTATTTCTCTCTCTCTCTGATTGATTGATTGATTAATTCAATGATTGATTGAACATTTTATTAACAGATTGCAGAATGGGTACAATTCAGTACAGCTCAATACACACAATTGTTAAGGGGATGCAGACCAGAGAAAGACTTTCGTCCTGTTTACATCAGGGTCCCCCATTTTCAATGAATCATAAAAGTTATTCCGTTGTCGGCAGGATGTCTCTCTCTCTCTCTCTCTCTCTCTCTCTCTCTCTCTCTCTCTCTCTCTCTCTCTCTCTCTCTCTCTCTCTCTCTCTCTCTCTCTCTCTCTGGTAAGTCTGTTGAGGTGACTTATGTGTGGAATGGGTTGCAGGTAAGCTCTCAGCTGGTTGGTCGAGGGAGTGATTGTGATGGTGTGAGTGTGTACAGTATGTCTCCAGGGAGCTGATTGGTTCCGGCCTCCAGACCTGTGGCTTAAGGGCTGGCTTCCCCCGGCTCCTGTGGGCTCTCCTCTCCACTTCCAACCAGCCTGCCAGCCAGCGTGATGTTACGCTTGGCTAAAAAGCTTTATTGCCCAACAAAAGATTAATTTCCCCATTCCTCCCAGACCTTTACTGAAGGGAGCACTTAGCAACTCCCTCTGCTGCTTCTTGAGCACATGTGCCTACCATCTTGTGCCAAGGAGGTCTTGGCATCTGACTCTCTTAGCGCAGGGAGAGGCAGGGCCCCCATGATGGCTGAGGCCAGAGGTGGAGAGACCCAGTTGCCCTTGCTGTGTGGCTTGCTGTGTTGCCTGGGCTCTTTTGGAGGAGGAGGTGGTGGGGGGGTCGCTTCCTGTCCTCCACTTTTGCCAGTTTCTCTGTTGTCATTTGCCAGTCATTCCCATACAACGTGTTGACAGGATGACAGCATTATCCCTTCCTCTACCAAGGATGGCTGCCTGCATCTTGGTTAGAGAGAAGCGTGTGTGCCACCAGGTTTATTTGTGCAGGTAGACTGACAGCAAGCCTATAGTGCGTGTTACACTATACATTAGCCAAGTCATTAGGTGGTATATATTTTTGTTGAATCCCCAGATTGGGCATCGGGGAACTCTACTGGATACTGGGGGTCTAGCACCACAACCAACTTTTCCTTAAAGGTGACATGCATTATAAATGTAATTTTTCAGCCTCTAGCATTGTATTATATTAATAGGAGTTAGTATCAATGTGTTTTAGTGTCTAAATACCATATTGGCGGATTGCTCTGATTCAGCTCAGATAATTTCCTGCTCCAGTAAATTAGGCCATCCTGATTTGAAGGCCTGAATGACGTTACTCAGGCTCTGGGTAGCAGACAGTGATGTGATTGGCTCTGTGGTTGTAGCTAATGCCCGCCCACAATCTACCTAGACTGACTGTACACAGCGAGTGGAAACCACTTCCTCATACTCTGCATGCACTCTGGAGGGAGAGAGAGAGAGAGAGAGAGAGAGAGATAGAGAGCATTCCGGAGCACTTGGGGTGGGGGGGGGGGACCTGCCGCGCGGCACACACCTCCAAACGGGAGATTGAAAGAAAGAAAAAAAGGAAGAGAGAGGGAGGAAGGGAGCCCCCCCCCCCCCCCACAAGCTGCCGCGCGGCACACCCGAGAGGGAGAGCAAAAAAGAAAGAGAGAGGGAGGGAGGGGGCCTTATCTCTCTCTCTCTCTCTCTCTCTCTCTCTCTCTCTCTCTCTCTCTCTCTCTCTCTCTCTCTCTCTCTCTCTCTCTCTCTCTCTCTCTCTCTATATATATATATCTCTCTCTCTGTCTACCAGTCGCAGACTGTGTGGACTGACTGTCACTCAAAGTGCTTATGGGCGGAGCCAGGCCATAACAGCTTGAAATCTTGAGGCTGAAAAATGATGGTTTTGAGTACTTGATTAGAAATATAAAACAATGCATTTTTTTGAAAAAAACCTTACAGATTTCTTCAATAGACTCACAGGAATTGTGTAAAGTTGCCCAAATAGTGCTAGGAATAGCAACGCATGTCCCCTTTAAGCCGAGGCAGACCCTGTTGGATGGGAACTAGGACCCTTGGACCCTGGAGTCCCACATGCCTAAAAGGAGCCAACTGGGTTGCAATGAAGTTCCTGTGTGTCCACCTGGAGGATGACCTGACCTGGAGAATCAACACCATGGCGATAGTAAAAAAGGCACAGCAGAGACTCTACTTCCTGAGAATACTGAGAAACTACCACCTCAGACAAGACCTGCTTGTGTCTTTTTACCGCTGCTCCGTGGAAAGCATCCTCACCTACTGCATAAATGTGTGGTTCCTCAGCTGCACAGCCGCAGAGAGGGGGGCGCTCCAGAGGGTCGTCAACTCGGCCCAGAAGATCATCGGCTGCCCCCTCCCCTCACTGGAGGGACTATACAACTCCCGCTGCCTCAAAAAAGCAGTAAAAATACTGAAGGACCCACACCACCCGGGCAACAAGCACCTCGTGCGGCTGCGCTCGGGCAGGCGTTTCAGCGTCATGCCCACCCGGACTAAACAGACTGAAGTTTAGTTTTTATCCCAGGGCCGTATGTGCACTAAACTCAGCTAAATTTTAAAACAACAGTCTCATTGCACCACCCCCCCCCCCCCCCCCCCACGCACACACAACATTAGGGATAGTGCAATTATCGTTTACACCCCCCTGTTTATATTAATGTTATTTATGCCCCACCCCTGTTTTTATATTTAATACTGTGTTTAGGACTGTTTTTATTTTTTTTACTAACACCTAGGGTTGCATTTTAAATTTCGTTGTAACAACTGTAACAATGACAATAAAGATCTATTCTATAAGACTTCATGTGGAGACTCTGCCTGCTGGTGGTCCAGTCGATTCACTCTGATTGGTGGACGGAGGGGAGGAATCTCAACATTGACCTCTGCTGCCGCCTGCCTGACAACGGCACTATATCAAATCTGTTGGCTGTTGATCTGGTTAGAACGTTGCCATCTAATGAAGAAGATGACTAGTTTGAGCCACTCTCTGTCTCACTTGCTGCCTCTTCCTTTGGTGCATTGCCTTCCAACATCAGCTAAGGGCTGTCGACTTGCACCATCGAGGAGGCATCAGACTGCTGGTTGAAGTTGTGAGAGTAACGGCCCTGGATGCTGCAGCAAACCACTTTCATCTGTTCAGACATTTTGTTGCAGTGACTGCAGGGGATCTTCAGTGCAGTATGTGGTCCAGGCAGAGAGAGACAATGCAGCGGCTATGACCGTCTGTTGAATCCAGCAGTCCGTCCTGCCATTCAGAGCAGGTCCTCACTTCTGGTAGCGTTGATATTTTTTTGGGTTTGCTGAACAAAAAATAACCAGAGAGGATTGGGCTGAACTGTAAGATACACCCTAGGGGGCCCCTATACCAAGAAATTTGGGGGCGTCAAATGCAATGTTGTTAGTGACCCAGTGGTATGCCAGCGCATGCCAGTGCAAGTCTTAATGTTAAATAAAATATAATTTATTATCCCATTGGGAAATTTGCCTTACTAAGTAGGTTTTAAAAGTAGCCATAAAGGCTTAAAATTTCACAAAGTTGATATTAGCTAATGTTATCTAACTTGCAGAAAAATATTTTATAATCTTCATATTTGAGTAGGAGGATGAGGACATCATTTGAGGACATATTTTATAATCTTGAATTTTAAAACCATTGAAATAATACAGAGAGAGCATAAAAAGCTAAGTAAGAGGTAATTTATATGTTCATTACATTTTATTCTTTCAGAAAAGCTTGCTGCTTATAAAACCGTGTCTACCTTGCCTGCCCTGACCGCATGCCGACTTACATTCATGAATATCAGCTTATTCTGTGAAAAACCCAGCCTGAATCTCCTATTGCCCAGGTCTTGTTTTCTTTTCTTTTCTTTGTTTTTTTTCTTCTATAATAACATTTTCTGCTTTGGGCTGTAAAAGGTCTTGCTTTTCAGAGAAGTGCCCCTGTTGAGGCATGTCGCTGTAGACAGTGCGGCCACATATAGATGCACTCCGAATTTGGAGATAATAAACTCTCCTTGATGTGATTATGGCAGGTAACTGCCGTGCATATGCATCGTGTTCTTGATAGGTAATGATGAGGGCCCCAGTCATTTGTTTCCCCTCACCACGAGGAACACTGAATATGGTACACCAAATGATGACAATAGTAAAAAGAGAGGAAACAGTTATGGGAATTTTTTTTACCAACATCTTATTATGCTTCTTCTACTTTCGACTGTCAAGAGCATGGACATTTCCATTGTCAGCAAAGCAGTGTCGTCGTCGTCCAACTCTGATCTAACTCAAAGTGTAGGCTACTGTGAAGCAAGGACCACATTTGCATGTTTCAAGGGGTGACAATGTCATTTGCATAAATTTAATGAGTCTTCCAGAAAGAAAAAAAATTGACCACCTGCGGAAAATGCTGACATTGTTCAAAAGCCTCCCCCCGCCTACTCACAATAATGGCCTTGGCTCACAGACAAAGCACAGTTACACAGCTAATCAGCAGGTTTGACATCTCTGTCACCGGGAGCTTGTTTTCTTTGGAGGGAAAATGTGCATGGAAGACGAGATTTCAACACTGCTAAACGGATGACAGATATAGTTAGGATGATACAGGGATGAGGGCTCGTTTCCTCGGCGGAGGGAGGGTGGGGTTTCGTGGTGAGTGTTCACAGAGGGGGAGCCTCAGCCTGTGGTATTTTGTTGAAAGCGGTTCAATTGTCAGCCTCCAAATCGGCCAACTAATTACCAGTGTAAGCTGATTTCCCGGTTCAGGCCCTTCACAGCGCCAGACTCCCCCAAGCCCAGGGTATGATTGTTAGGCGGAGAGAAGGTGCATGTTCTGGGATACATATATGCACCAGAGACTGGTGTAAATGAATGGGATTGAGTGTAAGGAAATGGAATAAATGTGTTATTGTGTGCTTGTGTTATTGTGTGGGGCTCTATGAATTCCAATGAGGGAAAGGTGGTCTCCGTGGCACTGACAGTAAAGGATTTACATCCTCTCTGTCAGCCGGGTCCCTAATGTGGATCTATGGCACTGTGCCGCGTGGCGTTGCATAGATATTTTGTCTTCATATTACCAGATATAAAGAAGAAAGTCTGCAGGCGTTGGTGACGGAGTTGTGAAAATCGCTGCTATCGCATGTCTGTGATAAAGTCTTTTCATGTTTGTCTCAGCATACCTGCCCTGCATAGCTATTGTCTATCGCTCCCGATCCATTTATAAAACTATAGGATGAAACAATGTCGACACTGAAGCTCGCCTTTGTCAGGCCCGTGCTTGGTTAATTAATTAGCCACCCGTGCCCCTAGTGCCAGGAGGTTGTTGATTGTATCGTACTAAGCCGTCATTCTGTGTAAATTGACCGAGATTGAGATCTAACAAGTCTTTGACCTGGATCCCTCCCTAACAACCTGATGTGGGGAACATTGATGAAGGGATTTAGCCCGAGGAGCCTAGAGGACATGTTATCTTTGGCCATGCCATCAGCTCCATTAGCTCCTAGGAGATAATGCAGCAGTCCTCTGGCACTGAGTTATTTCTTTACAGCAAGGGGCATCTGTGTCCAACCTTGAAGAGTATGTCCTTTTAGTTTTAATACCATATTTTTCACACCGTGTGCCAAAGAGTCTTGCACACTAATTCACTTGTAATTAAAACATTGAATTTTCCATCTCCAGTCCTGTTCCTGAAACTGTGTCAGACTCTTCTGAGTGCCTTACATTGGCTTTGAGCTCCATTTCTCCCATTCAAATTGCCATCCACTTGCAGTGTTCTACACTCACTATGTGGCCATAGCAGAAAACAAAGGCAGAGAGAGAGAGAGAGAGAGAGAGAGAGAGAGAGAGAGAGAGAGAGAGAGAGAGAGAGAGAGAGAGAGAGAGAGAGAGAGAGAGAGAGAGAGAGAGAGAGAGAGAGAGAGAGAGAGAGAGAGAGAGAGAGAGAGAGAGAGAGAGAGAGAGAGAGAGAGAGAGAGAGAGAGAGAGAGAGAGAGAGAGAGAGAGAGAGGTTGGCTTCATATCTGCAGAAACGTGACATGGTGGTCACACTACAGTGGTTTGTGAATGCATCACCATTGCCTCTGTCTATCTACTGCAGTGAGGCACAGTGAATGCTGAGTACACAGGCCCCATGGGTTTGGGAGAGAGGTTAAAGTCAGTTTACTCTCATTTCACAATCTCTTGGACAGAACAATAAGCGCTGCCTGCTCTCCTCATCCATGGCCACTGTCCAAATAGTACAATCATATTCTTCATGACTATGAATATACCACACAAAATTTGGTTAATGGTCTGTGACTATTATTTGAATGCATTTCTTTTGCTGGCAGCACAGCTTAAAGTTACCCCCTCCTGAAACAGAATGCAGAATGCAGAATGCCTCCCCAAAGCTTGCAACTGTAGAGAACCAAGTTCCAAAAACAAAATTTTTTAACAGTTCGTATTTCTAAGAAATCTACCTTTAGTCCATACTACATACTAAAGTAAAAGCACATGCACAAGCACTAGCGGACTGGCCATCGGGAGCACCGGGAGTTTTCCCGGTGGCCTGGCAGACTGGCATGGCCTGGCTGCCCTGGCAGACTGGCAAATGATTTTTTTTATTTTTAAATTTGTTTGTTTGTGCCTGCAGTCAGGCCACTGAACTCCGAAGCAGGCCAGGTCGGTATACATTTATATTTGCGCATATATAAGTTCAGGTAAGCATGCAGGCAGGAATGAGTTAACTTGTTATTCACAACCCAGCGCGATGCAGTGAGCCTGCCAGTCGCCAATCTCAAACAAGCCTATTAATTTAAATCATGATGAGATCAACTGCCGAAACCCGGGAGTTTTGGATAGCTCTAGAATGGGTGAAGACGAACGTCGGACAACATTTTTAAGAATGAGACGAAAGCGGGGCGCAATCAGAGAGTTTTGAATCAGATGGACATTGAAATTGACATGGAAACTCCGGATGTTGATCACTTGATCACTTTATTGGATGTACTGCTGGGAGTTAAATAATACAGTTTGTTGGATCTTGACCATGAAATAGAACAGCTATAAGTCTGATGGATGATTTGGATGCTGATATTGAAGCCGCGGAGATGTAAGGAACGCGTCATTATGTTGAACTGACGGCAGCAGCGCAGAGGGTGAGTGATAATATAATGAATCGACTAGATCACAGAGAGCGCCAGTGAAGGGGTATGGGCTATGTCCAGGGGTATGGGCTATGGGCCTGGCCTGCCTTAGTAAATTCCCGGTAGGAATTATGGTCCCAGTCTGTGAGTGTTTGTTTTGAGAAGCAGAAAACCATGGTAAGCTTACTAGTGGAAGTCAATGGGGGCCATGAAGCATTCTTAATTCTGTTGCTAGACCATATTTATAATATTTAACAAATAAGTAACATACATGTAAATGATAAAAAAATATATATGTAAATTATTAATAAAGCATGTTAGGTAATGTATAGTAACATTTGTAAATGTTTAAGAATGTACAAATTAAGCATTGAAGACATTCTACGCTTGGATCTTAATATATGAAATAAATAGAAATAGAATACAAATAGAAATAAATAAATGCGTGGAGAAACGGCTTGGTGAGGCAGGCTCAGCGTGCGTGCACACACACACCTGCCTCACCAAGCCGTTTCTCCGCGCATTTATTTATTTCTAAGCAATAGAAATAAATAAAACCAACAATAAATAATATCAGAGAGAACAAGACGGTATATGACATATTAATACAGTCTATTCCACTATACAGTAGCTATATCCGTGGCGATTGGGTTTAGTTCTTATTTATTTTCGGACATGGTTCGTTGAGTCATGACTATAAATGTAAAACATAATTGTTAATGATACAAATATTGTTGTACTTATTATCATTATAATTATTTAATTCCGAGGATGTCTGTAGAATCGAAGTGACACAATCACTAACTATTTATCCCAAATAAAGCAGCTAAAAACACGGGCGCGCACCGGTCTGTCCGACTTACGACTGCCTTTTCGAGTTCGTAAATCCTACGAACAATATGACAATATGAAGCCGTTCGAGAAGGCCAAAGAAGTTTTTAAATCGAGTTACGAAGGAATTTCTTGGTAACTTTCTCGTATGTACGTTCGAGAATGAGGACCATTGTACAATAGGTAAGGTGCAACAAGGAGGGCTTAGGCCTCAGCTCAGGGAAGCCCGTATGGAGTAAAGCAGGTCCCACAGAAAGGTGGAAGCTGGTAGTGGAGCAGGTACAGCAACAAGAGGAAGTAGTGGGGTGTATAAAGGCTATGGCCCAGGATAAGCAGGGACAATGGATGAACTGGGGAAGTGTAGAGAAGAGGAAGCTTAGCTGGAGGGACCTGTGGAGTATGGGGGGAAATCATATAAAATTCCTAGTAGGGGCTACTATCACAGAACCTAAAATCGTGTTCACTGTGTTCAGAGATGGCAACTTTGAGGCATATTCTGTGAGGCTGTAAGACTATTCTTTCTCAAGGCCCGGGCCGGTATACATGGCGACATAATCACAGATTTTGAAAATCTTAGCAGCAGGAATTGAAAGCAGAAGAGTACAGATAGACTCAGAATGTAATCAGGTAGAGAGTGCAGCCATTCAATTTGTCTTTGAGGGAGAGAAATGGAGAGGAGGTAGGTTTTTAGGCAGGCATGAGTCAGCTGGGGGCCAAATAAACAAAGGGTAAGAGTTTTCCTTTTCTTCTCTGTTGTTGTTGTTTCATGTGTGGTATTGTTATCAGGAATTGTTCTATTTTCGACAGGATAAAACAAGGAGGTTCTGTGTGTATGTATCATGGACAATGAGAGCTAGCATGAAGGGGTGCAGCTCCAGGACGCTGGAACTACAGTAACAGTCTAGCCTTCCTGTGGTGTCATAGGTCTAATTTGATCAGTAGGGTGTTGGGGAGGTGCCCACTTGAATGAATGAATGAATGAAAACTTTATTTAACAGATTGCAGAATGGGTACAATACAGTATGGCTCAATACATACAATTGTTAAGGGGATGCAGACCTGAGAAAGACGTTTGTCTTGTTTCCATCAGGGTCCCCCATTTTCAATTCATATAGACATTTATGACATACACAACATACATGACATTTATGGCATAGGGACATATAGGTATTTAGTACTGATACATTTGTGACATAAGCGGTATTCAAATATACAGTACTGTTACCCCTAGATCCTGACAGAGTATATACATATGATGGGGAGGGGGGACTGTACATTAGGAGGGGGTGGGTGGGTGGGAGGGAAATATACATACGGCTTGATAACGCTGGTGATATGCTGGCTCTAGCTGCCTATCTATCTACACATTGGGTTGTGGTGACCATTAAAGGCCATGTGGTAAGGTATGTAGCATCTGCATTTTCAGTACCTGGAGCTCACGTCACAGGGGCACGGGTCTGTTGAAGTTGGCATTACTGTTTGGGGGCCATTTGGTAAATAAATGGTGAATGGTGCATTTATATAGCGCTTTTATCGAAAGCGCTTTACTAGGGATGTCCGATATTGGCATTAAAATGTAATATCGGAAATTATCTGTATCGTTTTACACCCTTGTGCTGTCCTAACGATGAGGGAGCTCACTGGGCTTAAGGGAGAGGAAAATATACATCATGTTTAAAGCCATATAATTTTAACTGTTTACTATTTAAAAACATTTTTTTTACCCATGTTTAACATTCATAGCCTGTTCTCAAGATATCTGTAAAAAATTACACATATTTTCGAATTTTAACCACTTAAATTAGTGTTTGTTTGATACCACGTCAGTTTTTATTGAAAAAAAATGTTTTTTCATCGAAAAAGACGGATAAATGTTGTTTTTGACCATATTTCCAATATTTATTTTTGATAAATACCAATTAGAAATATCTCGACGAATTACCTCTGAATACGAATCAAAAAAAATATTAAAGATTCTATGACTAGTTCGACCAGAAACGGCGTTGATGCGAAACTTTACCAAGTGGTCAACTGCGAGGGCGGTTCAAAAGAAACGGATACATGTTGTTTTTGACCATATTTCTAATATTTATTTTTGATAAATGCCAATTAGAAATATCTCGACAAATTACCTCTGAATACGAATCAAAAAAAATATTAAAGATTCGATGACTATTTCGACCACAAACGGCGTTGAGGCGAAGGTTCTGTCTTGAAAATCCACTCGCTCCCCGAGTCACCCCCCCCCCCCCCACCACCACGGAGTTTTTCATCGAAAAAGACGGATAAATGTTTGTTTTGACCATATTTCTAATATTTATTTTTGATAAATACCAATTAGAAATATCTCGACGAATTACCTCTGAATACGAATAAAAGAAAATATTAAAGATTCGATGACTAGTTTGACCAGAAACGGAGTTGAGGCGAAACTTTACCAAGTGGTCAACTGCGAGGGCGGTTCAAAAGAAACGGATACATGTTGTTTTTGACCATATTTCTAATATTTATTTTTGATAAATACCAATTAGAAATATCTCGACGAATTACCTCTGAATACGAATCAAAAAAAATATTAAAGATTCGATAACTAGTTCGACCACAAACCGCGTTGAGGCGAACGTTACGAAGCGCTCAGCGGTTCGAAAAAAATGGATACATGTTGTTTGACCATATTTATAATATTTATTTTTGATAAATACCAATTAGAAATATCTCGACGAATTACCTCTGAATACGAATCAAAAAAAAATATTAAAGATTCGATGACTAGTTCGACCACAAACGGCGTTGAGGCGAAACTTTACCAAGTGGTCAACTGACCTGCATTATGCTCCGGGCGCATCGATGTGCTGCTCCGGCAGGAATATTCGGCCCGGCTCGCTGGTGAAACAAGAACCAGAGGTGATCCGCGCAGTACACTTCCTCGTTGGCGCGTGCCGGCTATGGGGGTCTTGTTTTTCGGCGTGTGGCGCGCTGTGGACGGCGCGGTCCGGTTCGCCTCTGGTTCTGTCTTGAAAATCCACTCGCCCCCCCCCCCCCCCACCTCCACAAAACCTGTGTGCCGAGTTTCAATCACCAGCAGCCCGCTTCAGCCGAATTCACCTCCCCCTGACTTGTGGCAAAGTTATCTGTGGAGCAATGACGCCACCATGAGTTTTACATCGGTAACAGCACATCCCGGCAATTACAAGGTCCTTATCTCGTGGAATATGCAAAGGATGGCAAGATATAGAGAGAATTGAACGAATAAGAGCAGATTTAAAAATGCTTAAAAATGCCGTTTTAACGTTGAAGTGGATGGGAGTAGAAAAAGTAACTAGGGGTGAACGAGTCACTAAATCTGTAACTACTATTTCTAGAGTGTTTCATGTTATAAGCTTTTCACACAATGAACATATATGTAAAATTAAGATATTTACCCAATTTCATGAAATAATAATAAACACAGACACCGCTGTGCTCACACACACACTCAAAATATTTCAAAAAAGTAGAAAAAGCGACTAGGGGTGCACAAGGGTTAATATGCTCCCTCTGTACAGCACTTTGTGCCCCTGTGGCTGTTAAAGCGCTTTATAAATAAAGTTGGATTGGATTGGATTGGATTGGTTGTGCGCGGTCCTACAACTCACACGCTCATAGGAATCCGCAGGCCCTGAATAATTTCGTCCTTCTTTCTTTTTTGTTATTTATTTATTTTTGAATAGTTGTTTTCAAGTTTTCACTTCACGCGGCATGCATATACACTCGTACATGATCACAGAATGGAGCATATGGTCTGCAGCAAACTACGCTATTGCAGACCCTAGCAGGAAACTTAGAGGGTATGGGATATAGACAATTATGTGGGCAATATAGAACAGCTGACAGATTAGAAATACCATCTATTGTTCAAAGGTTATGATAATTATATTGATATAATAAAACAATTCCGTCTGAAAATAAACTTGAAGGGGTTTATGATGAATATCTGTTTGCATATCTGACACTGGCCACTACAGACTGGTAGAATGACTGCAGCAGTCTATTGCAAACCTTGAAGGACCTGAGTCTCCTCAGGAAGAACAGCCTTCTCTGTCCCTTCCTGTAGAGGGCCTCTGTGTTGTCCGACCAGTCAAGTTTATTGTTCAGGTGTACCCCAAGGAACTTATATGACTCCACCACCTCCACCTCATCCCCTCGGATGGCGATGGGAATCAGGGGGCGCCTCTTCTTGGCGTGGTTGCTGTCACTCCACCCCACAAAGCTCTCCACCATATATCCCATACCGTCTAAGTTTCCTGCTACTTGTCAGTAAAGTGGTTGAAAATGCAGTTGTTTGTTGAAATGTGGTGGCCGGAAAAGATGTCTCAAAATTCCTTACGTAAATCCAAGCAGATCAAGCGAGTCCTTATAATTCCGTACGTAAATCCAAGCACATCAAGCGTGTCCTTATGATTTACGAAACACAAATTGAGAGGTGTGTGTGTGTGGATTGTTTTTACGATTGTGGATTCTACTTTTGCATTTGTTTATTTTTGATAGAAATCTACCCCCATACGACTGAGACAATCCTTATTTTTGTACACTGTCAGACACCTGTTCCAGTACTATTTCAGAAGGCTGATCAACCATACCCATTGAGATACGTCAGGTTCAAGCCCTGTTTGGTGGTCAAAGGCAACTCATTCCACTCCTGTGCTCATGTGTGAGCAAATGAGCACTGTCCCATCTTTGTTCTACACCTTGGATGATGCAGGTGTGCTAAGCTAGATCTGGTTCTGTGGCTGTGTGATTCCCTAACACTAGGAAAATTGTTGCAAAAATATTTGGGTGCCCTGTTATTGATTATTTTGTGCACCATGTTGAGCCTAAGCTGGGTTACTCCTCCCAACATGTCCACAAGAGCCTAGGCCCATCACAACCCTGATGATCGTATTCTGTGACACCTGTAGTTTCTTCTTTAATTAAATTGACAGTCCCGCAAACCAGGCTACACTAGCATAATCAAAATAACGCTACACTAAGCTAGCTGTTGGCTAGTAGTCTAAGGCTTTCCCTGTCAGGCAGGTTGGCCTTTCTAGCCAAAAACGTTGTGCGGGCATGTACTTTACCCAGCACCAGTAAGGCCATTCCCTCCCCCCAGTACTGTCATCCAGCTTACAGCCGAGGTACTTCACTGATGTACAGTACTTGCTACTATGACCTCTGACCCTAATTCTACCTTGAGTTCAGGAGACTTTTTGAATCTGGGCTTAGAGCAGAACAAAAAAGTGAAGTATATTGTCAGACAGCCAATTGCTAACATTAGAGAGTTCCTCTCCTAACATTATTTGGATTGTACTCAGACCCTTATGGGAGACGAGCAAAGCTGAATCATCTGCAAATAAGAATAAATTACAAGAACGTGCATCTCTGATATCATTTATGTACAATAAAAATAGCAATGGTCCTAAAACACTTCCTTACGGCACCCCATAAACTATTATATGAGTTTATAGAAATCTCAGCCCATCGAGTTGGAAAAAGGCGGTTATTGACACAAGGATTTCGCTAAATTATAAACACATTCCATAAACTAAAATCTCACTAATAACCCTTTACCCTATTGGTAAACAAACGTATTGTTGAAAATATACACTATGACTACTGTTTTGACAGGATTATGGTTTTTACTGTTGGATACATTTGGGGGGGGGAAACGCAACATGCTTGTACACCTGATGGATACCCTAAGAAATACTGTGATTGTTTAATGAGCTTGAGTGAACATGGCTCTTGTCATATTATTTTAGCCTTTGTGTGATTAGCCTCACATAGGGCCTGGCTTCCAGCTGAGCAGAATAATTCCATCACGCCCCACAGAGACACTTCAAGCTGAACTGGGGTCTGATTAAAAAGCCTGCTTGAAATTTGAGGAAATAACTTCAGCTGCTTAACCTCGTGGGATGCTTTGCTGGTGATGAATCCCTCTCTTTGCCACTGCTGTAATAGTTCACATATTGGGGGATTGTCTGCAGTGGCGATTCTAGGAATTTTTAAACAAGGGGGCACAGGGGGGCATGAGCTAGTATGGGGGGGCACAAAAAAGAAAAGAAAAAAGAAAAAGAATAAGTAAAACAATTTTCTTTGACATGCATTTATTATTATTATTTTTTATTATTTATAGCTACGTATGACCGGTAAGTATAAAGGAAGTTGGGTTTATATAGACAGGTAGCCTAAGTGTAGCAGGTAAGGTATAAAGGTAAGTATATTAGGTTACATTATTTTACCAATATCAGATCAGACAACTCTTCAGCCATTGGGGTTCATAGAAAATATTTTATTGGCACCACTGCTGTACAAGTCTCTTTTTTTCACATGAAAGACACAACAACACAATAATAATAAATAATACATAAGACATCACAGGACAGAAACGTATTGCAATAATGACAAGACAATAAAATTAAAACAGAAATACAAGTTTAATTATATTGATAGACATTACAAAATAGATTTTTAATTACAACAATAATTGTTCACCCAAGGGCTGTCTACTATTAACAAACCTAAAACATGTTAGCCATTGTAGGTCATTCACCAGGTCAGAGCGAAATAGTAAATTATAGGCACAACTCCCAATATCAGTAACGGGTCTATTGTTCTAAGAATAACATTTGTCTAAGAGCCCAATAGCCAGCAAGGCCACTGGACTGGAGACCAGAAGCAGAGCAGCCATTGTAGTGCTGTACAAGTATTTTAAAGTGTTTTATCACTCAATAAATTCAATTAATAATAAACTAAATTAATTGTATCACTCTATCAAGTTGCCCCATGGCATGAAATTATTCATTCATATTAATTCAAGTATTTGCATGTGAGTAAAAGGTACATGCATCGTTTCAAATATTGTATTGCCACCAGTGCTGTGCTTATTTACATTTATACAACTGGTTACAAATCAAACAAAGTATTTTAAACAAGTGTTTTCTCACTCAATTATCAAGTTGCCCCATGACATGAAAGGGATTCAAGTATTTGCATGAATGCAAGGTACATACATAATATTTTATTGCCTCCACTGCTATCAGACAACTATTTACTTCTCCAAGTATTAACATAAATTACCACTTATTAGCAGATCAGATGTGGGATTTCACAATGGATGACAAGCTGTTTATTGACCGGCTGAGCGGACCAGAGAACTGGGCAACTGCGAAGTTTCAGATGGAGCACTTGCTATAAGCTAAGGGACTATGGGGTATGCTAATGGAGACAGATACATTAGCTGCAGATGCTAATGCTCGTTTGATAAATGGAGAGATATATACAATATACAGTAAATAAATACAGTAAAAATAAAAAGGTCTACAGTAGGTGTAATATTGCACAGTGCTGTTTCAAAAGTAAGAGTCCAGGAAGATGATAACTGTCGCCCTGTGCTCAGTGATGCAGTGAGGCACAGTGATTCATTGTATAGTCTGATGGCTGTTGGAATGAAGGACTTCCTGTGCCGTTCAGTGCTGCATTTGGGTAGTGTGAGCCTAGCACTGAACCTGCTCCTCCCTGTCAGCCAAGTCTCTGTATAGTGGGTGGGAGGGTTTTTTCCTGATGGCCTGGAGCTTAGCAAGGCTCCTCCTCTCTGCCACCCTCACTAGGGAGTCCAGCTCCACCCCAACCACGCTACTGGCCTTCCTGACCAGCTTATCCAGCCTGTTTGTGTCCCCTGCTCTGTAACTAACCAGCATTATGCATTATTATTAATTTGAGGCATATATACATATCTTCTGTATATTGCTATACATGTATGTATAGGTAAGGGATAATGTATAGCTATGAGGTCATTGTCGCAAAATAATTGACCGACACAGAGTTTAAAATACAGAGGCGCCTCGCAGAGGTGTTTTAAACGTCAGTGAAGGTCAATTATTTTGAGACAATGATCGAGTATAGCTATACATTATCCCACTTATTACATGGCTAACTTACTAACAATATACCTAATTCATTTTACATCGACAAGACGAGATCAAATGCAGACGCAGTTCTTTTCTGGCTCCAATGTCATCGTCACACACACTCCGCTGTCAGTGCAGCCGGCAGGTGTGTCTGATTGGCTGCACTGATGCAGTGTGTCAGTGGGCTTGATTGCGCACAGCTGCGCACAGTGGTCATTATTGTTCGGCAGAGGTCCGTTATCGAGTAATAACGGACCTCTGACAAGCGCTATTGACCAATCACAAGCAAGCATTTCGGTGAATGTGAAAACGCCATGTAATAACAACCTATAATTGACTCTTTGATGTCCGGCTCTGACCTTTTTTGATTGATTGATTGATTGGAAACTTTATTAACAGATTGCAGAATGAGTACAATACAGTACGGCTCAATACACAACATTTTTAAGGGGATGCAGACCAGAGAAAGACTTTCGTCTTGTTTACAAGGTTTGTTTCAGGGTCCCCCGTTTTTAATTCATAATGACATTTATGACATACACAACAACATACAGATATATATCATGACATTTATGACATACATCTACATGACATAGATATACAGTACTGTTACATTTGTGACATACAAGATATGCAAATATACAGTACTGTTAAATAGAGATCCTAACAGAAAATACATACATATGAGGGGGAGGAAACTCTACATTATTTCGGAGGGGGGGTTTAGACATTTACGGGGGCCAGGTGCTCTTTGTCTTTCTTTGAGAGCGGTTTTGAAGGTGGGATTAATTAGTTTTTTACGGCTGTGGGTAGGGCGTTCCACATTGATGTGGCATAATTGCAAAACTGTCAGGATGGAGGTAGGTGAGTTCCAATTGTTGTAGGCAATCACAGAGACGGAGAAGGTATACTCTTGAACAGGTTCGACTTGAATAGTAAAGAACACAAAGAGTAATACTAGGATACTATGCCAAGGCAAGAGAACGAGATAATTAGATAATGGAGCTTAGTGGTGGTCCAGAACAGGAACCGCCCGCGTTATCTCCGAACGCCTATAGTGAAGACCTGACAAATGACAAGCAGAGGAAAGGAATGTTATATAGCCACCAAATACCAACATTCCACACACACCCCTGTGACAGCCAATCAGAGCCAACCCCTAATTGACAGCACTAAATGACAGGGAAAACAAGTGACAGTAACAAGTGACAGATGACAGAGAGGTGGGAGGTTCCTGACCGTAGTCAAGAACCAGAATCGTAACAGTACCCTCCCCCGACGAATGGCACCAGACGTTCACCTGGGGGCCTCGGGATTCAGCCGCCGGAAATCATCGATCAGGCTGGGATCTAAAATATCCCTTTGAGGCACCCAAGAACGCTCTTCTATCCCGTACCCCTGCCAATCCACCAAGAACTGAAACCCCCTACCCCTCCGCCTACAACACAGTATCCTCCGCACCGTGTAAATGGGCTGACCACCCATAAACCGAGGCGGAGGAACCGTAGGCAGTGGCGGGGCCAAGGGCGATGAGAGGAACGGCTTCAACAGGGACACATGAAACGTCGGATGAACCCTCATAGAACTCGGAAGCCGTAGCCTGTAAGCCACACGATTCACCCGACGTACCACCTTAAAGGGTCCTATAAAGCGAGGAGCCAGCTTCCTGGATTCCACCCGGAGAGGGAGATCCCGGGTGGAAAGCCAAACCCGCTGCCCAGGACGGTAAACCGGAGCCGGACGACGCTTGCGGTTAGCCTGCCGCTGGGTACTAACCGAAACCTTCTGCAGCGCCGCCCGGACCCGCTTCCACGTCCTGCGGCAGCGAGCCACATGTGCCTGGGCCGAGGGCACCTCCGCCTCCTGCTCCTGCTCGGGAAACAAAGGAGGTTGAAAACCATACTGACATTGAAAGGGAGACATACCGGTAGAGGAGGAGAGGAGGGTATTATGCGCGTACTCAGCCCATGCCAACCTCCTACTCCACATTGCCGGGCAACCGGCAACGTAACATCTCAAGACCCCCTCCAGGTCCTGGTTGACGCGCTCCGTCTGCCCGTTCGACTGCGGATGAAACCCAGACGAAAGGCTGACGGAGGCCCCGAGATATCCACCGGAAGCCCGTGGACCCGAAAGACATGCTGTATCACCAGATCAGCAGTCTCTCGGGCCGATGGAAGCTTGGGGAGAGGAAAAAAATGAGCCGCCTTCGAGAACCTGTCCACCACGACCAAAATGGCAGTGAACCCGTCCGAAAGGGGGAGGCCAGAAATAAAGTCCAGGGATATGTGCGACCAGGGCCATTTAGGAATAGGAAGTGGCCGGAGGAGACCTGCCGGTGCACAGCGAGAGGTCTTACTGCGCGCGCACATCGGGCAGCCCGCCACAAAGGAACGCGTATCCGCCTCCACTGTCGGCCACCAGAACCTCCTACGGATAAATTCCAGGGTCCTGGTGGCCCCAGGGTGGCTGGTGAGGGATGAGGCATGTGCCCACTGCAGCAAACGTGAGCGTGCCGCCTTGGGCACATACGACCGCCCCGGAGGGCCCCCGCCAGGATCGGGCTCCCACGTCAGCGCCGACCTTACCACCTTATCTATGCCCCAAGACACGGGTGCCAAAATCAAGGCCGGTGGAATAATGGGATGGGGCTGCTCCTCCTGGCCAGGAAGATCAAACTGGCGCGATAACGCGTCGGGTTTGATATTCTTGGACCCGGGTCTATAGGAGATGGTAAATCGAAATCGTGTGAAGAATAACGCCCACCTGGCCTGGCGAGCGTTAAGGCGTTTAGCCCCTTGGATGTAAGCCAAGTTCTTATGATCGGTCCAAACAATGAAAGGATGTGCCGCCCCCTCCAACCAATGTCTCCATTCCTCCAGTGCCAATTTGATAGCCAACAACTCCCGATTACCCACGTCGTAGTTGCGCTCGGCTGATGACAGACGGCGAGAAAAAAAAGCACACGGGTGCACTTTCCCATCCTTTAAGCACCTCTGAGAGAGCACCCCCCCCACAGCGATGTCAGAGGCATCCACCTCCACAATGAACGGAACCTCTGCATCGTAGCGGATCAATACAGGAGCGGATGTAAACCGACGCTTGAGATCGCAGAAGGCCGACTCTGCCCTAGGCGACCATTCAAAGCCAGGGAGAGAGGCCTTAGTGAGAGCTGTTAACGGATTGGCTAAGGCGCTAAAGTTGCGAATAAAGCGCCTGTAAAAATTTGCAAAGCCCAAAAAACGTTGTAACCCCTTGAGCGACGAAGGCCGTGGCCAGTCCAAGACTGCACTCACCTTGGCCGAATCCATGCGTAGATCACCCTTCGTCAACACAAAGCCCAGGAAGGAAACGGTATCAGTGTGAAACACACACTTCTCAGCCTTAACGAATAGTTGATGCTTGAGGAGACGGTCTAGCACCTCCCGAACATGCAGTTGGTGTTGCACCATATCGCGAGAGAAAATTAGGATATCATCTAGGTAAACAAACACCGACACCCCAATCAAGTCTCGCAGCACGTCATTAACCAGGGCTTGGAAGACTGCCGGAGCATTAGCCAAACCAAAGGGCATGACCAAATACTCATAGTGACCATTGGGTGTATTAAATGCAGTCTTCCACTCGTCTCCTTCTCTAATCCTGACCAGATTGTATGCATTACATAAGTCAAGTTTAGAAAAGACCTGTGCCCCCTGTAAGCACTCAAAGGCCGTGTCCATGAGAGGTAAAGGATATCGGTTCTTGATGGAAACGTCATTCAATCCCCTATAATCAATGCACGGGCGCTGATCCCCATCTTTTTTGTCAACAAAGAAGAAACCAGCGCCGGCCAGGGATGTGGAAGGACGTATGTGCCCCGCAAGCAATGCCTCCTCAATGTAGGTGTTCATGGCCAAGGTCTCGGGGCGTGAGAGAGAGAACATTCGCCCGCGAGGCGGGGAGGTACCGGGTAGAAGATTAATGGCACAGTCGTATGATCTATGAGGCGGTAGTGCTTTAGCACGCGTCTTGCTAAAAACGTCCGCCAGGTCCCAATAGATCTCAGGAACCCCTATCAAATCGGGATTAGAGGGTGGAACAGAATCTGCGACGCTCCCCACCACCCTGGAGAGAGAAGAAGGAGAAAAAAGAGAAGAGGGGAAGGGAGACATGGGAGTGGACAAACTCTCGCCGACGACCGACTTCACGTCGACCTCCGTTGAGAGCTTGCCCGTGCTCCAATTAATATTCCGTACACATGAAGACAACCAGGGATGACCCAACACCATAACAGAATAGGGGGAGACAATAACAAATAATTGAACCCACTCCCACCCCCCACCCGCCACCCGGATGTGCATAGGGACAGTACGTTGTGTGACGCTCCCACTGCCCAGGGGCTGACCGTCCAGGGCGTAGACAGGAATGGGAACCCCCAACTCTTCTACCGGGATTCCCCATTCTCTCACCAACCCCAAGTGAATGAAATTGCCCGCCGCCCCTGAGTCAATGAGAGCCTTCGTTCCCCTAACGTTACCCCCACAGTTAACCGCCACCTCCTGAAATGTATGTGAGTCAGATGGTAGTGCTGGGGTGGGCCCACCTGCTGGCGCCCTCTCGAGGCCCGGCGGAGCACCTCCCCTTCCCGACTGGCGCCGAGTTGAGCCAGCCTGTTCCCGACAGCTGCCGAAACGATGACCGGTGCGTTCGTCTGAGAGCGACAGCGCCCCAAGCTGCATGGATTCATCACCCAGTGGCCCACTCGTGTAATGCGGGAAGATGTCAACAACGGGAGGAGAAAGGATACGTATCTGGGTAGTATCTTCACGCTCCCTCTCTCTCTCCCGATGTCGGTTGTCCATCCGTATGGCGGTGTTGATGAGCGTTTCCAGCTGCTCAGGGATCTCACGCACGGAGAACTCGTCTCGCATCCGTGCGGAGAGTCCCTTGAGAAATAGGACCACACAAGGAATTTCCGGCCAAGCCGCCTCCCGAGCCACGATCCGAAATTCGATGGCGTATTCTGAGACCGTGCGGGAGCCCTGCCGGCAAGCGAGAAGCCGCCCACCGGCCTCGAGGACCGAGAGTACTCAGGAAGTGTCGAATACCCTTCTCAACTCCCTGGTGAAGTCGTCCATACAGTCGCAGAGAGGCGAACCGCTCTCTAATTCGGCCGTAGCCCAGGAGAGTGCTTGACCGGTGAGGAAGGTGATAATATATGCGACTTGTGCTCTGGAAGAGGGGAATGAGCGTGGCTGCAGCTGGAACACGAGTGAGCACTGGGTGATGAACTCCCTGCATCCCTCCGGTGCTCCGGCGTAGCGGCCTGGTGCGGGTAGCCATGGCTCCTGGTTCCGATCCTGGAGCCCAAGAGCTCCCCGACTCTCCTCGGTGTTGAACGTAGTGTTGAACGCCGCCTCTCCTGCCGCCGTCTCACCCACCGTCGTCCTTACCCCCGCCACCTCGACTTGTGCCTGCCGGGCTGTGCTGGGCGCCGACTGCGCTGTCTCCTGCGACGCGCTGACGATCCCGCCCAGCCGAACCAACTCGGCGCTGACCAGATGTTGGTGTTCCTCCATGCGCCCCTGTGCACTCTTCTGTGCCTGGAGCATCTCCATGATTGCCTCCATGGAACTCTGATGGTCAGGTCTTCTGTCAGGATGGAGGTAGGTGAGTTCCAATTGTTGTAGGCAATCACAGAGACGGAGAAGGTATACTCTTGAACAGGTTCGACTTTAATAGTAAAGAACACAAAGAGTAATACTAGGATACTATGCCAAGGCAAGAGAACGAGAGAATTAGATAATGAAGCTTAGTGGTAGTCCAGAACAGGAACCGCCCGCGTTATCTCCGAACGCCTATAGTGAAGACCTGACAAATGACAAGCAGAGGAAAGGAATGTTATATAGCCACCAAATACCAACATTCCACACACACCCCCGTGACAGCCAATCAGAGCCAACCCCTAATTGACAGCACTAAATGACAGGGAAAACAAGTGACAGTAACAAGTGACAGATGACAGAGAAGGTGGGAGGTTTCTGACCGTAGTCAAGAACCAGAATCATAACACAAAACGTGTTTAGTCCCTTGTTTGAGCCAAATCTGGGTTGAACATGAAAGCAGTGAGGTAAGTTTGTCTTCTTGAAGTTGTTCTGACTGAATCTGCAGTGCACCTGGCTTCTCAGTCTGTCGTCGTTGCACTTCCAAATTGTAATTAGTGCTGGAGTTGTCAAGGATTGCTTCTTGAAGCATTCAAAATGCGCTGCTTGGCTACACCTACAATGGTTGTCAAGCATTTCGACATCAGCTGTGACCGGGTCAGAAGAACCCACATTGAACTTGAGAGGTTATGTATCCTTTATTCCTTCCGCACCGGCAAATTATAGTCCCCTGTGTAACTACTGTAACCAGAGTGCTATGGACTCATTTAAATTTGCATCAGCTTGTGCCAATATGGGCAGGGGCACAATGGGGGCACATACATTTAGTCATTTAGGGCAGGGGCACAATGGGGGCACATACATTTAGTCATTTAGGGCAGGGGCACAATGGGGGCACATACATTTAGTCATTTAGCTGACGCTTTTATCCAAAAACGACAAGTCATCAGGAAGGGCACAACTCTATCAGCTGAGTAACAAGGTTCATCAAAGTGTTGAGTGCTACAGTGTAGGTTAGTATATTATTAGGACAAGTGCATGATGACAGTAAGGTTAGTTAGGGTTATATTTTTTTTATAAAACAAATAAAAAAAATGTAATAGAATTCTGGGGTGGCACCTCAGGGGCACCTGAGATTTCAGGGGGGGCACGTGCCCCTGGTACCCCAGTGGTAAAATCGCCACTGATTGTCTGATGTTAAAGCCACACAGGCAACACACCTAAGACCTTGTTCAATATAGAGCAGTAAACATGTGTCCAGGAGAAGTCAGTAGTTACTGTATGTATATAGTTGCTGAACAGCCTCAGTGCAGTGCAGGCTATCCAGCCAAGAAGTTTGCCTTTGAGAACCAATGGTTCTCGGTGGGCGGCTAGGTGGTGTAGTGGGCAAGGCACTCGCCACCAATGCAGGAGACGCTGGGTTCGAGCCCAGTTCTCTGCGTTGCTACCAGCTTGGCTGGTCGTTCATACTAACACAATTGGCAGTGTTAGGGGTGGGAAAGCTGATGGGCAGGGATCGGACGTTGTGGACAGCGACTCCTACAGGTCGGTTGGTGCGCCTGCGCAGCAGAATCAGGAAGCGACGGGGTCGGCGTGTCCCTCCCATGCAGACCCCCGCCGCTGAGAGATCGCACTGTGCAGGTGAAAAGATGCGACGGCTGCCTCCTCGAGTACCGGAGGGGACACGTGATGTAAGGCTTCGTCCACATTGCAGCCGGCTTGTGGGAGGCGTGGCCTAACAGCGTTCGAGACAGGGGAGGGTAGAATTGGACGATACGAAATTGGGATGGGAGAAAAATAGAAAACGGGAGAAAAAAAGTAGATAAAAAAAAAAGAGAACCAATGGTTCTCGAGCCGTAACGGCACATGGAGCCTATCTCCTGTTTCCGTAGCGTGAGGCAGCTTGATGTACACCCCTTGGACATGACGCTAGTATGTCGCAAGGACTTCCCCCCAAACCAACCCTTGATGCTGAGTGTCAAGCAGGGAGGCTATGGGTACCATTTTTAAATATAGTAGAAAAGACTCACGCACATCCCAAATGTAGTCACAGGTGCTAGACTCGAAATAGATCTGTAATGTTTGTGGAAAAAAGGTCTGCACACCGTCTAGTGTTCCCAAGTTTTAATGTACTTGAACACAACGTTTCGGCCTGTGGCCTTTTTCAAGTGTCAAGGACATGTGAAAAGGGGTGGGGTATATATACATATACAAATTAAAGGTCAAGGTTGAGCCAGGTCAATCAATTAGCCTATAGGCTACACATTTACAAACCATATTGCAGCTCAAGTGCCTAGAACATATGGTACATAGTAACAATAACAGTAGTACGGTAGTTTAGTAGTTAAATGTGACACACCTTCACATGCCAAAATTGAGAAAATATATAATAAGAAAACTTAAAAAACAGAAAAATGTATTAAAAAAACACAAAATCAGGACAGAATGTGTGTATTTACAGGAAGGGTTTAATGTCAAACTCTTCATTCAGTCCAAGAGGGGCCATAGTCTGCAGGGTGTGAATATGGTAGGTCTCTCTCTGCAAAAGTAGTTTGCCATGGTCTCCTCCTCTCGCTGGTCTCTCTACCTTTTCAATGCCTGTGTATCTTAATGTGCTGATATTGTGTCCTGCCTGTCTAAAGTGTACTGCAACCGGGTTATGTTCATCACCACTTCTGATGTTGCTGCGGTGTTCGCTGATGCGTATTTTGAGTTGCCGGTTGGTTTTACCTACATAGCACAGGCCACAAGGGCATTTGATTAGGTAGATGACATGAGTGGAGCTACAGGTGATGAAGCCACATACTCTGAGGGTTTTACCATTACGTGGATGTGTGTAGGTCTTACTCTTAAGAGTATAGCCACACTGTGCAGTTACCACACTTATAGTTCCCATCCGGGGTGTTATCTACGAACGTGGGTCTGTGAGCCGTGGGTGGGCTATAGGATCTCACTAGTTGGTTTCTCAGGTTGGGGGGGCGTTTGTGAACTACGGCAGGAGGTTCCTTGAAAACAGCTTGGAGTTTGGGATCAGAGTTGATGATGTGCCAATGTTTATGTAGGATCTTTTTTAATTCAAAACCTACAGGAGAGTATGTAGTGCAGCACAGTGGGGACTGGTCCTTAGTGGGTCTAATTCTAGGTTGTAGGCATTCGTCCTGTGTGGCCACATCAAAGCGGTTAGCAGCTTTATCTATCCATTATGTAGGATATCCTCTCTCCTGGAATCTCCTGCTCAGGTCTGTGGACTGTCTCTGATATAGACTATCGAGACTACAGATTCTCCTGGCTCGGTGAAACTGGCTGACCGGGAGGCTCTTAATGAGGTGGGTGGGATGGAAACTGTCACCCCGTAGTAAGGTGTTTCTGTCAGTAGGTTTACGAAATAAATCAGTATGTATAGTATTCCCCTCCTTGATAACCAAAACATCTAAGAAGCTGATGCTGCTAGAGCTGGCCTCCAGAGTGAAGTTCAAATTGGAGTTAGCTGCGTTGAGATATTTATGAAATGCCTCCAGTGACTCTTCACTCCCTGTCCAAATAATGAAAATGTCATCAATGTAGCGCTGATATAACAATATGTCTGGGAAAAAATTGTTAACAACAGGGTCCAATATGTATTGATTCTCAAACTGACCCATGTACAAATTAGCATAGTTGGGGGCCATAGTACTCCCCATGGCCGTACCCTTGGTTTGAAGATAGTGATCTGATTTGAACTTAAAGTAATTGTTGGTCAGTACAGTTTCAATTAGGTCACATATGCAGGTAGTACTGGGTTTATCAGTGTCGGGTCTGAGGCTCAGAAAGGTACGTGCCGCTTCAATCCCACCATCATGTGGGATGTTGGTGTACAGACTAGTCACATCTAAAGTGACAAAAGTAGCCTTGTCTGGTAGTACAGTGGCCTTTAGTTTGTTAATGAGATCAATGGAATCCTGTGTATCCTGTACACCAGCATCCCACATGATGGTGGGATTGAAGCGGCACGTACCTTTCTGAGCCTCAGACCCGACACTGATAAACCCAGTACAACCTGCATATGTGACCTAATTGAAACTGTACTGACCAATTACAATTACTTTAAGTTCAAATCAGATCACTATCTTCAAACCAAGGGTACGGCCATGGGGAGTACTATGGCCCCCAACTATGCTAATTTGTACATGGGTCAGTTTGAGAATCAATACATATTGGACCCTGTTGTTAAAAATTGTTCCCAGACATATTGTTATATCAGCGCTACATTGATGACATTTTCATTATTTGGACAGGGAGTGAAGAGTCACTGGAGGCATTTCATAAATATCTCAACGCAGCTAACTCCAATTTGAACTTCACTCTGGAGGCCAGCTCTAGCAGCATCAGCTTCTTAGATGTTTTGGTTATCAAGGAGGGCAATACTATACATACTGATTTATTTCGTAAACCTACTGACAGAAACACCTTACTACGGGGTGACAGTTTCCATCCCACCCACCTCATTAAGAGCCTCCCGGTCAGCCAGTTTCACCGAGCCAGGAGAATCTGTAGTCTCGATAGTCTATATCAGAGACAGTCCACAGACCTGAGCAGGAGATTCCAGGAGAGAGGATATCCTACAGAATGGATAGATAAAGCTGCTAACCGCTTTGATGTGGCCACACAGGACGAATGCCTACAACCTAGAATTAGACCCACTAAGGACCAGTCCCCACTGTGCTGCTATTCATCGACTACAGCTCGGCATTCAATACCATAGTCCCCTCCATACTCACACACTAAAAACAGATGGGTCAATTCTATAACCCAATTTCTTGGTTAATCGTGTTGGGTTAAAATTATGGGTTAATTCTCTGAGCATAACCATTATTTGGGTTATTGAGATTTAATTTTGACCCAATTTTGACCCAATTTGTGAGTTATAATAATTATGGGTCAATTTTCTGAGACATAACCCATGTGTTGGGTCAGAGAGCTGGGTGTTTCCGCCGGGATCAGCAAAGCTACACCCCTCCCCCACTGGGAACTATATGTTCCAGTCAGTCAGACGGTCATGTTCACAGTCAACACGGTCCCACGTTCACAGTCAACACGATCCAACAAACCCTCTTCACGATCACGGAAAAGACTTCACTGACTCAAGGTAAGATCTCGTTTCGTTAGCACAGTATTTATATCTCAACCCATCCATTGTACATATTGCGTCGTGTTAACCATGCACTGTGAACGTTGTGGAACTAAATTAGCTAGCTCTTCACAGCTATCTGTCGCGTCATCAGCTAGCTAGCTAGCTAGCTATCCACCGCAAGTTGCAACTTAGCTACTCATTTCTATAATCGGTTCATCTCTAACCTTGTAAAAATATGTGGTAACCTCTATTAATAAATAAGCCACACGACACAACACATAAATCATTACCGTTCAAGCATGCTACCGAAAGTGACCAAGTCTATGAGTATTACAAAGGTTCTGGCTAGTAGCTAGGCCTAGTTAACCAGTACTAGTAACGTTACTGTTATTGCTAATTTTACCGTGTTTTGGGTTGTAATGATACCATATTAACTGGAGACTAGCTGTGTAACGTTATATGATTGATATCTTTATTAACCATATGTGTGTAATAAAGCTGTTGTCCTCTCAATGTGGTGACATAGCTGGTTAGCTAGCTAGCTACATACTGAGATTTAGCGCCATTTTGCGCCATTTTGAGGTCTACATTTCCATCATCTCTCTAATGTCCCGCGATTCGGGCATCAATTTACAACATCCTATACTAAATTAAGCAGTAGACTGCGGAAGCCAGACATGTGGTGAGGCTTTTTACACCTGAAATCAGTGCTAAATATTCTAGGCTGCTATGTCAGCAAGTATACTTGGCCTATCGTTCACACGTGGCTGAGTACTTGGGCACGCATGAGGCATTAATTAATTGCAGATGTGTTCATTTCCACATTGCTTTCTCTTTTGTTTCAGGCCAGTCTTGATGGACAGCTTTGTCGCAGAAAAGCTTATTGAGTGGCAATTGCCAGAGCTCACAGACAGTTTTAAAGGTGAGAATTTTTACTTTCTTGACCATGAAAATGTTTCCATGACAAAGCAGTATTGTATAGGGTTTCAACACACATGCAGGCACACACACATTATTCTGTTCTTCATCTTGGTTATCTGGTCCTGCCAGCCTGGTCCTGTGTTGGAGTTAGCTGCCACTGGATGGCACTGAAATTACTGTAAAAGTATTTTTGTTTTCTGTCTTTGTCTTTCAGATCAAGATATCGATGAGGAGGCGTTTCACCTTTTAGATGGCGAAACAATCCGGAACCTCATCCCCAAAATAGGCCCCAGGCTCAAGTTTTCAAAACTTTACAGAGAATTTGTAAGTGATCACTAAGTGTTCTAACATCAAGGCAGATGGCGTATACATGCTTTAAATGCAAAAGGCTAATTCCTGGTGATGCCAAGTCTCTCTTTTCACATTTACGAGTAGCACACAATATAAACGCTTCATCCACTTATTTCCAATGTTGTGAGGGAGTTTGTAGCAGAACATTTTCTTTCATTCGGTCTTACAGAAAGCACTTGCAAGGAGAACATAACGATAACCAGGCCCTGGCCCAGCCACCTAACGTACCAAATCAGGCTGCTAATACTTTCAATGCTGAAGAGCTAGTACGGCAAGTTGAGGGTGAACAAATGGCGGAAGATGAAGATAATGATGATGAATGGGACGAACTAGAGCAAGAGGGAATCACAGAGAGAGTAGCCCATTTTATAGCTCATCTTAGATCAAAATCTTCCCAGACCTTTACAAATATAAATGTTGTGGTTCAGCAAACCTCAAGTTTAATTGGAGATTTAGTGAGCAGACTACAAACAAAGACCATGTCGCTTTTCAGTCAGTTTGGGCATGATCAAAACCCACAGGTAGAGGAGCTCAGGCAGGACTTTTTAGATGCAGCTAACCCTTTCGAGGGTCTGGAGACAGACTATAAACAGATTAGGTATTTTACTAACTCTGGGAACTTCATCCAGCCAATTGAGGAGTGTTTCTCCGATAACCAAACCTTTGTACAGCGGAGAGACTCTGCCACTGGCACCGTTCGACAAGTTGCTCTGACTGATACCTTTCAGCGTATTCCACTAAAGCGTCTTCTGGTCAAGATACTGGAGCTTCCTGGTGTTTTACAGGCCATGATGGAATGGCAACAGAGAGAGAGTGATGCTCTTCAGGATATATTTGATGGAGATTTCTGTAAAAATCATCCACTCTTTTTGAAAGAGGTGTCAATCCCATTGCTGTTATACAATGATGATTGTGAAACTGTGAACCCCCTCGGGTCAAAGACTGGGGTTCACAAGTTAGGATTTATATATTTTATCTTGAAGAGTTTGCCACCAGACATCCTATCCAATTTGCAGTCACACTTCTTGTTGGCAGTCTATAAATCAGATGATGCAAAAACCTATGGCATTGATGCAGTGTTGCGCCCTATTGTGGAAGAACTAAAGTGTCTTGAGAGGGATGGCATAACTGTTAACACGCCTAGCTTCCAAGGCGTTGTCAAATTCGCCGTTGTTCAGGTAGTGGGAGACAATTTAGGATTGAACGCAATACTTGGTTACATAGAGAGTTTTTCGGGGAACCATGTGTGCCGTTTATGCAAAATACACAGAGATGTCTTGAAAGTACAGACACAGGTAGACGATACGCTGTCCCGAGATGTGAATACTCACGCAGAGGATTTACGGACAGACAACCCCTCTCAGACAGGCCTTAAAAGAGACAGTGTCCTCAACAGTCTGTCTTTTTATCATGTTACGGACAATATGGCACTTGACATAATGCATGACATCCTCGAAGGGGTAGGGCCATACGAATTTAAACTTGTGTTAAATGCACTCATAGAACAAAAGCTTATCTCACTAGATAAGCTAAACTATCATATCACCAGCTTTGATTATGGATTTTGTGATGTGGGAAACAAGCCCTCTGTAATAAGTAAGAATGATTTAAAGAACCTTGGAAGCCCTCTGCATCAGTCTGCAGCTCAGATGTGGTGTCTACTAAGGTTACTTCCAGTAATGATCGGTGACCTTATCCCTACAGACAATAAGGAATGGGAACTTCTCCTACTCCTATTAATGTGCATGGAGATCATCTTCTCTCCATCTGTTACTCATGCAGCAACACAGTACCTGAGTAAAATCATTGAAGAGCATCACTCTCTTTTCCTGGATCTATTTGCTCTGCAATTGCGCCCAAAACACCATTTCATGCTTCATTATCCAAAAGCAATTCGAACACTTGGACCATTGATCCATTTGTGGGTAATGCGCTTTGAGGCAAGACATGGATTCTTCAAACAAGTCAGTCATGTCACTTGCAACTTCCGCAACATTAGCAAAACCATGGCTTATCGACATCAGATAATGCAATGCTACAGTTTCATGTGTGGGTCTGTGTTAAGCCACAACACAGAAATTGGTCCAGGGTATACTACCTTTCTGGCTCATTTTGAAGGCTATAATGAAATTCAAAGTGGTCTCACAGGAATCCCCCTTTTCGCTGAATTGTATGTACCGGCCAGGGTCACTGTTAAGGGTACAACATACAGACCAGGCATGACAGTGTTTATGTCCTATGACCAAGATGGAGAGCCTCAGTTTGGGCTTATTAAAGCCATTTTGGTTTTAGAGCCATCTGTAAAGCTAGTTGTTCAGAGGTGGGAGACAATGGGGTTTGAGAAGCATTTATTTGCTTACAGTGTGATCCAAACCAAAGATTTGTTGGCTATCGATGTGAAAGAGCTGCTTGATCATCACCCACTACATGCAGTCCAGTCATACAGAGATGTTGACACTGTATTCATCTCTCTGCGCTATAGACGTTTTTAGACTGTGAATGGCCATCTGAATGGCCACTGCCACTTGTAAATAGTGAGGAAAAAAATCAGGAAAGAAACACTGCCTTGAATTACTAGAAACACAGTGATAGCCTACAGTATATATTCCGTGTCAGAATGCAGGTAGGTGAATTCCAATGGGTGAAGGCAATCACAGAGACAGAGAGTGTTTACTCTTGAACAGGTTCGACTTTAATAGTAAGAACACAGAGTAAATTCTAAGAGAGAATAAGTGCTAATAGCACAAGTGTAAAATAAGGTAAATGGGAGCTTATTGGAGGTCCAGAGTAGAACCGTCCGCGTTATCCCCGAACGCAATTAGTGAAGACCTGACAATGGACAAGCAGAAGAGAGGTATGTTACATAGAGACAAAATACCAACATTCCACACACACCCCTGTGACAGCCAATCAGGAACCACCCCTAAGTGACAGCACTAATTGACAGGGAAATGACAGGTGACAAGCCCAGTGACATATGCCAGGAATGTGGGTGGTCACCGACCGAGGTCGGTGTCCAGAACGTAACAGTACCCTCACCCGACGAACGGCACCAGACGTTCACCTAGGAGCCTCGGGATTCAGCCGCCGGAAATCAACGATCAGGCTGGGATCTAAAATATCCCTTTGAGGCACCCAAGAACGCTCTTCTATCCCGTACCCCTCCCAATCCACCAAGAACTGAAACCCCCTACCCCTCCGCCTACAACCCAGTATTCTCCGCACCGTGTAAATGGGTTGACCGCCAATAAACCGGGGCGGAGGAACCACAGGCAGTGGCGGGGCCAAGGGCGATGAGAGGAATGGCTTCAACAGGGACACATGAAACGTCGGATGCACCCTCATAGAGCTCGGAAGTCGTGGCTTGTAAGCCACTGGATTAACCCGATGAATCACTTTAAATGGTCCTATAAAGCGAGGAGCCAGCTTCTTGGATTCCACCCGGAGAGGGAGATCCCGGGTGGAAAGCCAAACCCGCTGCCCTGGACGGTAAACTGGAGCCGGACGACGCTTACGGTTAGCCTGCCGTTGGGTACTAACCGAAACCTTCTGTAGCGCCTTCCGAACCTGTTTCCACGTCCTGCGACAGCGAGCCACATGTGCCTGGGCCGAGGGCACCTCCGCCTACTGCTCCTGCTCGGGAAACAGAGGAGGTTGAAAACCATACTGGCACTGAAAGGGAGACATACCGGTAGAAGAGGAGAGAAGGGTATTATGCGCATACTCAGCCCAAGCCAACCTCCTACTCCACGTTGCCGGACTACCGGCAACGTAACACCTCAAGACCCCCTCCAAATCCTGGTTGACCCTCTCCGTCTGCCCGTTCGACTGTGGATGGAACCCAGACGACAGACTGACAGAGGCGCCGAGGCCGGCGGCAAACGCCTTCCAGAACCTGGAGGCGAACTGAGGACCCCGGTCCGACACGATATCTACTGGCAGCCCGTGGACCCGAAAGACATGCTGTATAATTAAATCAGCAGTCTCCCGGGCCGAAGGAAGCTTGGGGAGAGGGACAAAGTGAGCCGCCTCAGAGAACCGATCCACCACCACCTAGATGGTGGTGAATCCGTCCGTAAGGGGAAGACCAGAAATAAAGTCCAGAGATATGTGTGACCAGGGTCGTTTAGGAATAGGAAGTGGTCGGAGGAGACCCGCCGGTGCCCGTCGAGAGGTCTTACTACGTGCGCACACCGGACAGGCCGCCACAAAGGAACGCGTATCCCCCTCCACTGTCGGCCACCAGAACCTCCTACGGATAAATTCCAGGGTCCTGGTTGCCCCTGGGTGGCTGGTGAGGGATGACGCATGTGCCCACTGTAGCAAGCGTGAGCGCGCCACCTTGGGAACATACGACCGTCCCGGAGGACCCCCACCAGGATCGGTCTCCCGCGTTAGCGCCGACCTTACCACCTTCTCTATGCCCCAAGACACGGGTGCCAAAATCAAGGCCGGTGGAATAATGGGATGGGGCTGCTCCTCCCGCCCAGGAAGATCAAACTGGCGCGACAACGCGTCAGGTTTGATATTCTTGGAGCCGGGTCTATAGGAGATGGTATATCGAAATCGTGTGAAGAACAACGTCCACCTGGCCTGGCGAGCGTTAAGGCGTTTAGCCCCTTGGATGTAAGCCAAGTTCTTATGATCAGTCCAAATAATGAAAGGATGTGCCGCCCCCTCCAACCAATGTCTCCACTCCTCCAGTGCCAATTTGATCGCCAATAACTCCCGATTACCCACGTCGTAATTACGCTCGGCTGGTGACAGACGGCGAGAAAAAAAAGCACACGGGTGCACTTTCCCATCCTTTAAGCATCTCTGAGAGAGCACCCCCCCCACCGCGACGTCAGAGGCATCCACCTCCACAATGAACGGAACCTCCGCGTCATGGCGGATCAATACAGGAGCGGATGTAAAACGACGTTTAAGATCGCAGAAGGCCGACTCAGCCCTAGGCGACCATTCAAAGCCAGGGAGAGAGGCCTTAGTGAGAGCTGTTAAGGGATTGGCTAAGGCGCTAAAATTGCGAATAAAGCGCCTGTAAAAATTTGCAAAGCCCAAAAACCGTTGTAACCCCTTGAGCGACGAAGGCCGTGGCCAGTCCAAAACTGCACTCACCTTGGCTGGATCCATGCGCAGATCGCCCTTCGTCAACACAAAGCCCAGGAAGGACACGGTGTCTGTGTGAAACACACACTTCTCAGCCTTAACGAATAGTTGATGCTTGAGGAGACGGTCTAGCACCTCCCGAACGTGCATTTGGTGTTGCACCATATCGCGAGAAAAAATCAGGATATCATCTAAGTAGACAAACACCGACACCCCAATCAAGTCTCGCAGCACGTCGTTAACCAGGGCTTGGAAGACTGCCGGAGCATTAGCCAAACCAAAGGGCATGACCAAATACTCATAGTGCCCATTGGGTGTGTTAAATGCAGTCTTCCACTCGTCTCCCTCTCTAATCTTGACCAGGTTGTATGCATTACGTAAGTCAAGTTTAGAAAAGACCTGTGCCCCCTGTAAGCACTCAAAGGCCGTGTCCATGAGGGGTAAAGGATATCGGTTCTTGATGGAAACGTCATTCAATCCCCTATAATCAATGCATGGGCGCTGATCCCCATCCTTTTTATCAACAAAGAAGAAGCCAGCGCCGGCAGGGGAAGTGGAAGGGCGTATGTGCCCCGCAAGCAATGCCTCCTCTATGTAGGTGTTCATGGCCAAGGTTTCGGGGCGTGAGAGAGAGAACATTCGCCCGCGAGGCGGGGAGGTACCGGGTAGAAGATTAATGGGACAGTCGTATGATCTATGAGGCGGAAGTGCTTTAGCACACGTCTTGCTAAAAACGTCCGCCAGGTCCCAATAGATCTCAGGCACCCCTATTAAATCGGGATTAGAGGGTAGATCAGAATCTGCCACGCTCCCCACCATCCTGGAGAAAGAGGGAGGAGACAAAAGAGAAGAGGGGGGGGGAGACAAGGGTTTGGGCAAACTCCCGCTGACGATCGACTTGACGTCGGCCGCCGTTGAGAGTTCGCCCGTGCTCCAATTAATGACACGAACACATGACGACAACCAGGGATGACCCAACACCATGACAGAATAGGGGGAAAAGATGACAAAAAATGTAACCCATTCCCACTCCCCACCCTCCACCCGGATGTGTAAGGGAACTGTGCGCTGGGTGACGCTCCCACTGCCCAGAGGCCGACCGTCCAGGGCATAAACTGGTAAGGGAACCCCTAAATCCTCCACTGGGGTTCCCCACTCCTTCACCAATCCCACGTGAATAAAATTGCCCGCCGCCCCTGAGTCAATGAGAGCCTTAGTTCCCCTAATGTCACCCCCACAGTTGATCGCCACCTCAAAAAATGTACGAGAATCCGTGGTTTTGGCAGGAATGAGCCCACCTGCTGGCGCCTTTTCGAAGCCCGACGGCGCACCTTCCATCCCCGATTGGCGCCGAGCCGATACAGCCTGGACCCGACCGCTGCCGAAGCGGTGACCGGTGCGGCCGCACCGGAAGCAGCGTCGCTCTTTGATGAAGCGCTGTCGCTCGTCGTCCGAGAGCGACAACGCTCCAAGCTGCATGGATTCATCACCCAGTGGCCCACTCGTGTAATGCATGGAATTATCAACACCAGGAGCAGAAGGAAAACATACCTGGGGCTGGGTGTTGTTGACATGCTCCTTCTCCCTCTCCCGGTGCCGATTATCCATTTTGATGGTGGTGTTGATCAGCACTTCCAGCTGCTCGGGGATCTCACGCGCGGAGAGAGCATCTCGCATCCGCGCTGAGAGTCCCCTGACGAACAGAACCACGCAGACGTTCTCCGCCCAAGCTGTCTCCCGAGCCAAGATCCGAAAATTTATAGCATAAGCTGCGACCGTGCGGAGGCCCTGCCTGCAGTCGAGAAGACGACCACCAGCCTTGAAGATCGAGAGTACCCGGGAAGTATCGAATACTCTTCTCAATTCCCGGGTAAAGGCGTCCAGACTGTCGCAGATTATCGCCCCTGCCTCTAATTCCGCCGTAGCCCAGGAGAGAGCTTGACCGGTGAGCAGTGTGATAATATACGCTACCTGCGCTGTCTCCGATGGAAATGAGCGTGGTTGCAGCCGGAAAACGAGTAGACACTGGGTGATGAATTCCCGACAACCATCCGGTGATCCGTCATAGCGAGCGGGCGCCTGCAGATGAGGTTCGCGGGACCGCTCCTGGACCCCGAACACCCCCCGACTCTCCTCTGCGTGGAGCGCTGCTTCTCCCGCCGCCGACTGAACACCAGCCACTCCTTCTTGGGCTTGTCGGGCTGTGGCCAACGCCGACTGCGCCACCGCTTGGGATGATCCGACGACCCCATTGAGTCGGATTAACTCGGCGCTGACCAGCTGCTGATGTTCCTCCATCCGTGTCTGGGCTGCTCCCTGCGTCCGGAGCATCTCCATGATGGCCTCCATGGAATTCTGATGGTCAGGTCTTCTGTCAGAATGCAGGTAGGTGAATTCCAATGGGTGAAGGCAATCACAGAGACAGAGAGTGTTTACTCTTGAACAGGTTCGACTTTAATAGTAAGAACACAGAGTAAATTCTAAGAGAGAATAAGTGCTAATAGCACAAGTGTAAAATAAGGTAAATGGGAGCTTATTGGAGGTCCAGAGTAGAACCGTCCGCGTTATCCCCGAACGCAATTAGTGAAGACCTGACAATGGACAAGCAGAAGAGAGGTATGTTACATAGAGACAAAATACCAACATTCCACACACACCCCCGTGACAGCCAATCAGGAACCACCCCTAAGTGACAGCACTAATTGACAGGGAAATGACAGGTGACAAGCCCAGTGACATATGCCAGGAATGTGGGTGGTCACCAACCGAGGTCGGTGTCCAGAACGTAACAATTCCGAACATATTTTGAATAGTTAGTCTTTAGTTTCATGCTGCGGACTGCCTTACTCTGCTACAACTCTTCGATGACTGAGATACATTGTTGGACTGCTGGGATGGGGAAACTCCTTGGACTACTGAGATGACATTAATTGTTGTAAGTAAGAATGTGTTTAATTAAAATGGTTCTACAACTAAACACTAACCACTTTAAACCCTATGACAAAATAAATCTTCACCAGTATTTAAATGTTTCCATGTGTGTAGGCTATTGGCCATCTTGGGTGTCAATCGGTTAAATGGAAAACGACACTGCTGACTGCAAATATATTTTGTATCTGTACACAACAACTCACTTTAACCTAAAATGCCTCTAAGCTGATAACCTTTCTTTGCTGCAAAAGGCTTCGAATGCTGAGCCACCTGCAACAAGCCTTGTTGCTACCATATCCCCCATGGAGGAATCTGCAGCTTCTGGATCAAGCCAGGAGGTCTCCACCGTAGAGGAATCGAGGGCAGCAGACCAGATTGTGATTCTACGACCGGTTCCACTATTTGTAAGTTGTTCAAGAAGCATGGATGGATCTGGAAGCACTTGGAGCCAGTACATATCTCAGAACTTCAATACTTAAACTAACTCATCTATACTCTTGTCAGTATTTTATTTAGCTAATATTTGACTAGGGTAATGTTTTTAAATATCAAATGTTGACCCTTGATTTGTGACACGTCCGAAATCTGAAGTCCTTGAACGGGTTCTCAGCCTAGGCTCCCGCCTATCCCCTGTGTTTTTGGCGTGAGGCAACAACTTCAGATGTGTAGGCTACACCGCATAGACATGCCGCTAGTACATCACAAGGAAGAAATCTGTATGCTGCCAGAGTTAAATTGGTTGATGGTACTACAGCACATCCTTAACAGCTGTCATGTTTCTGTCATGTCTCTGCAGGATATCGTAGCGGCTCTTTCTGCCGCTCCCAATGGCGGGCAAATTCTGGAGAGCCTGGATAAAGGTGATTCCATCTTCGGAAAGAAAATAATTGCCATGGTCAAAATACTGGTGGATTTGCTGATCCAAAAGTTTGGAGAGAGGTACGTCAAGTCTAGAGTTGATTAGGAGGCATAACTTGACTCATTTAGAGCTAAAGCATCCGCAAAAAATGACCCCCAAATGAGAGTTTCATAGTGTAATTTGGCTTGTAGGCCTATAGCTTTTTTTATTTTTATTTATTTTATTTATTTATAATATAATAATAAATAATAAATAATATTTATTTAATTATTTATAATATAATAATAAATAATAAATCATATGTATTTAATTATTTATTTAATAATTATTATTATTATTAAATTGTTTTATTAATTAATATTGATTTTATGTATTATTATTATGTATTATTATGTATTATTATTATTATTATTATTATTATTATTATTATTATTATTATTATTATTATTATTATTATTATTATTATTATTATTATTATTATTATTATTATTATTATTATTATTATTATTATATATTTTTTTTTTTTATCCTATCATTCTGATCTATAGCAAGTCATTATATTTGTGCTTTATGTTATACCAGGACTGGTGAAATGTTTCGATCTATGTTTACAGGCCAACCATGGACATAAAAGAGGCCCTGGCAGAATCCTTGGCGCGGACATTCCCATCATTAAACGATGGATCAGACCGTGGCTATGTAAGTTTTCTTCCTCCAGCCTAGTTCATAGAGAAATGGAACATTTGATGAGTAGTAATATTAGTAGAAAATAAGGAGTCATTTTTCTCTCGCATCACATACAGGACACCCAATGTTAACCCGTTGAGTAACAAGTTTTTCTACAACTCAAGTTCAGACCTATGTTGCTCTATTTCAGTAGCACTAAAAGTGAGTTTTCTTTATTGTATCAGAAACTTCAGAATGTAATCTTTCAAAAGAGACCAGGATCATGCATGTGCTATAAGTATAAAGTATAGTATTTTGTGTTGTGTTTGTAAATAGCTGTAAAAAATGTATGGCATTTTACAATACAAAACTTTCCATTCCTGCACGAAAATCAATCAGATCCAATTTGATTGTACTCCAGGTACAGGGTTGATGCATTTTATCCCCCCCCCCAGGCACGTGCACACATAGAGGCCAAGGGGTGCCTGAGCACCTGCCTTTTTGAGCCTCATCAAAAAAGTGCCCCTTTTGAAAAAAAATAAAAATAATTTTTTTTTTTTTTTTTTTTTTTTACTGTTACGCATATAGACTGCCCTTCCAACTGAAAAATGTCAGGATAGAATCAAAATATTAGGTAAAGAGAGAGAGATGCCCCATATTCCATTGCAGTTTGCACGGCCTCCTCAGCATGCCTCTCCGCGGACCTATATATTTTATGCATAGCGTGGGTGGTGATGATGATCATGATAGAAACCGCTGTTGAATGCTGGTATTACACTCATTGAGGGACACAAAGAAGTCAAGTCCGATGGGATTTGGGAATCTCAAATACAAATCGGGATTGGAATAAAAAATGCATTTATATTAAACGATACAGAATATACAGCACTTCTTGGGGTCTGTAAGGTAAGCACTTATTCCCTCCCCCCTGAACATTTATGGAGATGTATGGGCCTTTTAAGTCAGTGATAAAAGTGTCTTTCAAGGATAAGTGAGCTCCTGCACTGATTATTATAGTTCAATATTCAATATTTGATCACCAAAACCCCCCAAAAAGCATAAAAAGGGGGCCCCCCGCCCGAAAAGGGCCCTTACAAATCGCGCTCACGCGCTGCGCGCGCTCGCTTAATATATACACACAAGTGTAGTGCCCTTTTCAGCCTTTGAGCACCTGCCCCTCTAAAGTCCTGTGCACGTCCCTGCCCCCCCCCCCCCTCCCTGCTCTTTGTTTCAGGTACAGGATGTTTTCCATAATTTAAGCATAACATTGCAAAGGTTGACAGAGTTCTATCTTGTCTTATCGTTTCCAGGACATATGGTGCATCAAAGGCCGGAAGGGAATGAAGAATGGCAAACCTTTCTACTATCCAGCTACTGGATTAATTGAAGAAAGGCTTCGGAATGTCCGAAAGAGGCGGGGTTCTGGGTCCAGACAGCGAATGCCTGAAGCCAACGAGCCACCCAGGGCATACATACCAGGTAATACCTGGGGTCGGCAAAAAGGGCCATGTTTTCCTGTGTCCCCAGGGGGTAACTATATTCTTCACCAGGGGGAGAATCCTCAAGGGGGGCTCCATGGAGCAAAAATGGCTGATTTCTGACTTTACCTCGTTTAATATACCTTGTTGAACCCCTCACCAAAACATGCAACAATGCTGGGCAATAGCACCTCCCTCTGGTCAGCCGGGGCGCCTGACTGGAGGGAAAGGATCTGATTGTAATAATGTGCTAAGTCCTACTGGTGAAAATGAGTTACGAAATCGGAGATAATTTTTAGATAGTTAATTTACAATGTGTTGTATATATGTTTCTATAGAATCAACCCTGCCAGAAGAAAGGGCCCAGCAGCAAAGGGAGTGGCTGAAACATAACCTGGAGCCCTTCACTCAAGTTCAGGAGTACATGAAGGACACCGTCCTCTACAGAGCCAAGTGGATTCGGGGAAATCACTCCAAGGACATAGAAGAGGTCATTACGGAGTACCCTCGCCTCACCAGCCCAGGCATGGTATGGATCTACTGTAACATATTGCATCTACAATGATAATTCATAATGGTAGTTTTTAACCTGACCCTAATTTCCCCATCTACTTATCTAAATGAGTTGAACTAGCCTTTAAAATATCAGCTGTCACATAACATTTCTTTTAGGGCTGTCAGTTTATCGCGTTAATTAGATTAATTAATTACAAATCCTGTAATTAATTAGATTTTTTTTAATCGCCTGACAGCACTAATTTCTTTCAAACTAAATCTTTTTTAGATATCGCAGGACTTCTTGGTGCTGCATGGCGAGGCTGCACCAAAGTTGTTTGAGACATGGGTGACGGAATATGCAGAGAAAGTCCTGCAGCTGGCGAGACAAGATGGGAAACTCCCCCTTCCTGTCGATGACATGACACTGGGTAAGTTATAGCGATTCCTTCTCTTGAGTTGCGAAATAGGAAATGGCTTCTCTTCCAGGTTGTAGATCTGCATTTGTTGTAGCTTTTGCCAATTTCAGTTGATGAATTGTGATAATAATACTCTGGTTATCTTTTTTTTCCAGTCGTTTTATTTGTTTGTTTGTTTGAAAAGGTCTTAAATTATTACCAATTGAGTGCCGGCCACAACATTCTGACACTTTCTGTTGTTCACCTACAGATGTCAAAGGGGAACTGGCCCTCAGGCTGCTACCCGACATGTTCCCACAGACGGTATATAGGCTCAACAAAAAATGTAGGCGGCACTCCAGCGAAGAGGCCCGGTCAGCCTTCATGACCTCAAGCCTGTAAGTACAATTTCATGTTATGAATTGGGGAAATGTTGCTATGTAGCCTAAGAAGGATGTTGGTGCACCAAAGTTGTCAGGCTATAAGGTTGACGAAGACATCTGTAGCCTGATCGGGCTATGGCCCCCATAACCTCTATTTAAACTCGAAAGGCATTGAGGTTTCCCTCATTTACAAAGACGAGTTAAAACCACTGTTTTGAGCCCTCCAAAATGTCATTGCACGTTCCATTGGCATGAGAAAAAAAAGAAAACTTGATTTAATTTGGCTCCCTTGTATAGTTGGTATAAACCTGTTATCTTGCTTATGATTTGCTGTCAACCTAGCCCCTTTCGTGACTGCGGTTTGCAAGTCTGGGGCTTTTGTGACCGCAGTCACTTGCTGGTGTGCCGCGACGAGTTTAAAAAAGAACTACCAAGCGTGATCGGGGGGCTGGGGGTCGGTCAAAAATATATCAGATATGAATTTCAAAGATACCCAGCGTACAATATGGGTTTAACACAGCTTTACAGTGGGGTCTGGAAGCTCGGAGTTGCTTAGCAAATTGGTGTCACCGCGCATTGGTGTCACCGCGCATGCGCACCAGGCAGCCAAATGCCTGGTGAAATGCTGGTGCGCATGCGCGGTGACACCAATGGCAGAAATACACGGCTCGCTCTGTAAGTACCACTCGCTTTCGAACAATGTTTTAAACTGTTTATTAGCAACTCCGAGCTTCCAGACCCCACTGTAAAGCTGTGTTAAACCCATATTGTACGCTGGGTATTGAAATTCATATCTGATATATTTTTGACCGACCCCCAGCCCCCCGATCACGCTTGGTAGTTCTTTTTTAAACTCGTCGCGGCACACCAGCAAGTGACTGCGGTCACAAAAGCCCCAGGCTTGCAAACCGCAGTCACGAAAGGGGCTACAGTCAACCCAAGATTCACCTGTATTTAACATTCTTTCTTTGCTTATTTTAGGTTGGGACAAATATGGTGGAGTACCTCCAGCAGGCAAGACCCTCTCCCTGGGTTTTGGTGCTGGGAGAACCACACACATGTTGTGCTCAGGCATTCGTGATCTATGCAGGTCGGGCACACCCTGAAAGCACAATGCTCGGGGCAGTTGATATGTGTTTTAAAGCATTTTATGTATTTGACATAAAGTACCCCAGGCAGTGTGTTCATGCATGGAAGTTTCTCCAGCACGTTATATATAATATTGAGGGACCAGAGTCCAAGCATGTAGCATTCTTAAGGACAGCCGTACGTAACGCAAAACGTACAAATGAGGAGGAGGTGGAATAGGTGAAGTAGCAGGAGGGAAGGTGGGGGAAGAGATGGAGGAGGAGGGAGATGGGTAGACGCTAAATCCCGTATTTCTATATGTATATATTAGTGCTGTCAATCGATTAAAATATTTAACACGATTAATCGCATGATTGTCCATAGTTAACTCGCGATTAATCACAAATTAATAAAAATGTTCTACCTTAAACGGATCTTTTTCAAGTTCCAAGTTTTAATACTCTCTTATCAACATGCGAGTCAACAAATGCTTTCGTTATGCAGTCATTTAACACAAAAGGATGACCCTCATGCATTGCAAATTTGCATCAAATTCAAAACAGAGTGATGCACAAAATAACTTAAAAGAAAGAAAATTCATTAAAACAATGAATAAAGTGTACATGAAATAATAGGGGAAAGAAAACGTTAGGAACTTGTTACATTCACCCACACAAGGGCTGAGTAATCGCACACACCCCCCCTCTCTCTCTCACACACACTCTCCCAGCTCGCTTTCTCTCTTGCCCCTTCCCTTCTCTCTCACCCCCCTCTTTCTCTCTATATCTCACACACACACACACACACACACACACACACACACACACACACACACACACACACACACACACACACACACACACACACACACACACACACACACACACACACACACACACACACACACACACACACACACACACACCTCAGAAACAAACATAGTATCAATGAGAGCATCAATAATACACCTGATAGTCTAGTAAAAAAAAATCTTAAAAGTTAATCGTGAGTTAAAAAAAAGAGTGGCGTTAATAGAATCGGGCGATAACGTGTTAATACCGCGTTAACTTTGACAGCCTTAGTATATATGTGTTTTGATCTATCAATATCTGGGGGAGTGTTCCAACAGGGCAGTAAAGCAGTACAAAACCAGATACCGATATGTATTATTTATTATTTATTATTTAAACAGGAAATCAGTTTGACATGAAAGCACTTTTTGATGTCCACACGCCGTGACATGTATATGCAACAAGTGTAATACATTTTGAAGTTAAATGTATTCTATGCCTTGGTCTGTTCTTTTCATTGATTTCAGCACATTTTGACTGTTATACCTTTCAATCAAGTATCTGTGCCAACCTAATGTAGTGTACTAACTATAGCAGTTGTGTTAATAGGCCCTTTTCACAGCAGCCATCTTGACACAGCAGGGTAAACCTACATCCTGTGAACCAGACTGACAGATGTGTAACTAATCATGTTGCTGTGTCCATCTGTTGGTCAATCGTTGTCAATCTGGCTCACAAGATGGCTGCTGTGAATAGGGTCTATTTGACCCTTTTGATGTAACCCAAGATTCAGTCAAAGCAACTATTTTGACCCTTAAAATGGGTCGTTTGTATAACCCAATACGGGGTCAAATCAACTAGGAGGTTGGGTTATTTTGACCCTTAAAATGGGTCGTTTGTATAACCCAATATGGGGTCAAATCAACTTGAAAATTGGGTTATTTTGACCCTTAAAATGGGTCATTGGTATAACCCAATATGGGGTCAAATCAACTTGGAAGTTGGGTTATTTTGACCCATAAAATGGGTCGTTGGTATAACCCAATATGGGGTCAAATCAACTTGGAAGTTGGGTTATTTTGACCCATAAAATGGGTCGTTGGTATAACCCAATATGGGGTCAAATCAACTTGGAAGTTGGGTTATTTTGACCCTTAAAATGGGTCGTTGGTATAACCCAATATGGGGTCAAATCAACTTGGAGGTTGGGTTATTTTGACCCTTAAAATGGGTCGTTGGTATAACCCAATATGGGGTCAAATCAACTTGGAGGTTGGGTTATTTTGACCCTTAAAATGGGTCGTTCGTATTCGTTTATTTGACCCAAGTTATGGGTCAAATGAAATAACCAATAATATTGGGTCAAATTAACCCACACACTGGTCGGGCCCTTTTTGACCAGTGAATTGGGTCAAAAATAACCCAAATTGGGTCAAATTTGACCAATCTGTTTTTAGTGTGCATAGCCAAGCTCAGGGACCTGGGCTTGAACTATGACCTCTGCCAGTGGGTCTTGGACTTCCTGACGGGCAGACCCCAGGTGGTGAGAGCAGGCAACTGCACCTCCTCATCCATCACCCTCAACATAGGGGCCCCACAGGGCTGTATTCTGAGTCCCCTCCTCTACTCCCTGTACACACACGACTGTGTGGCTCAGCGGAGTAGCAATACAATCATCAAATTTGCTGACGACACAGTGGTGGTGGGCCTGATCTCTGCCAACGACGAGAGGGCCTACCTGGAAGAGGTCAAGGTCCTGGCGGGATGGTGCCAGGAAAACAGCCTCTCCCTGAACGTCAGCAAAACAAAGGAGATGATTGTGGACTTCAGGAGGTCGGGGGTCAAGGACTACAGCCCCCTCAGCATCGACGGGGCACCGGTTGAGAGAGTCAACAGCTTTAAGTACCTCGGAGCCTACATATCCGAGGACTTGACATGGACCACACACATTGACAGTGTTGTGAAGAAGGCACGACAACGCCTCTACTTCCTCAGGCGCCTAAGGAAGTTCCAAGTCAGTCAGAAGATCCTTAAGAACTTCTACTCATGTACAATAGAGAGCATCTTGACTGGCAACATCACCTCCTGGTTTGGGAATAGCACTGCACAAGACCGAAGCAGACTACAAAGAGTGACACGTTCAGCCGAACGCACAATTGGAGGGGGGCTCCCCACCCTCCAGAACATTTACAACAAGCGTTGCAGGGGCAAGGCTAAGAGAATCATTAAAGACTCCAGTCACCCGAACAACTGCCTCTTTGAACTGCTGCGGTCAGGCAAGGCGAGCACAGAAAGACTCAGAAGAAGCTTCTATCCCCAGGCCATCAGGCTGCTAAACGAACAATGAACACTACACAACAACAACCATCAAACGCACATAGCACACACATCCACACGCACACACTCAGTTTAAACAAACACACTGTAGCACCCACTCCACACACTTTATAGCACACACCCACTTTAAACAAACACACTGTAGCACCCACTCCCCACACTTTATATTTATTGATGAAGGATTGCACTACAACTCGTACACCTTACTGTAAATTGTACCTAAATTGTACCTCATCCCATTTCTGCTTTGCACTATATAGTACTGTACATTAGTACACTGCATGTATATTATATGGTAACTCAGTTACGTCTATTCTGCATCGAACATTGTACATATGTCTATACTGAACACTGTGACCTCATTTTCTACTTCTAAATTACATGCTATACTATGTTATTTGATACTATCTTGTCTAGCACAGTCTCTGGAGCGTAACAGTAAGAAGCATTTTGTATGAAAGTATTCTGTACTTCTGTATGACAACTATTAAAGAAACTTGAAACTATACTCTCCTGTAGGTTTTGAATTCAAAAAGATCCTACATAAACATTGGCACATCATCAACTCTGATCCCAAACTCCAAGCTGTTTTCAAGGAACCTCCTGCCGTAGTTCACAAATGCCCCCCCAACCTGAGAAACCAACTAGTGAGATCCTATAGCCCACCCACGGCTCACAGACCCACGTTCCTAGATAACACCCCGGATGGGAACTATAAGTGTGGTAACTGTGCACAGTGTGGCTATACTCTTAAGAGTAAGACCTACACACATCCACGTAATGGTAAAACCCTCAGAGTCCGTGGCTTCATCACCTGTAGCTCCACTCATGTCATCTACCTAATCAAATGCCCTTGTGGCCTGTGCTATGTAGGTAAAACCAACCGGCAACTCAAAATACGCATCAGCGAACACCGCAGCAACATCAGATGTGGTGATGAACATAACCCGGTTGCAGTACACTTTAGACAGGCAGGACACAATATCAGCACATTAAGATACACAGGCATTGAAAAGGTAGAGAGACCAGCGAGAGGAGGAGACCATGGCAAACTACTTTTGCAGAGAGAGACCTACCATATTCACACCCTGCAGACTATGGCCCCTCTTGGACTGAATGAAGAGTTTGACATTAAACCCTTCCTGTAAATACACACATTCTGTCCTGATTTTGTGTTTTTTTAATGAATTTTTCTGTTTTTTAAGTTTTCTTATTATATATTTTCTCAATTTTGGCATGTGAAGGTGTGTCACATTTAACTACTAAACTACCGTACTACTGTTATTGTTACTATGTACCATATGTTCTAGGCACTTGAGCTGCAATATGGTCTGTAAATGTGTAGCCTATAGGCTAATTGATTGACCTGGCTCAACCTTGACCTTTAATTTGTATATGTATATATACCCCACCCCTTTTCACATTTCGTTGACACTTGAAAAAGGCCACAGGCCGAAACGTTGTGTTCAAGTACATTAAAACTTGGGAACACTAGACGTGTGCAGACTTTTTTTCCACAAACATTACCATTACGATTACTCGGCCGGGGATTGAACTCCCAGCCTCCCGAACTCAGGGCGGACTCTCTACCCACGAGGCCACTGATCCAGCCAAGGGCATTGTTAAACCATATCACCATGACCTCTCACTGTATCCAAGCCATAGTGACCACATATTGTGATTCATTATCTTTTGTGTCTCGCTATGTCATACTTATATTATATTATATATATTATAAGTATGACATAGCGAGACACAAAATATAATAAAGTGGAAAAAGAAGAGAAACCATATGAGATTAAAAAAATAAATAAGATATCACCAAACGATAGGAACAAAGGAAGCAGCAGAGCTGGAAAAGCAGTAGGGCCTACATCCATTTATAGCGGGAACAAATGGTAATGAGCTGTTCCAGACTATTTCTGTTGCAGACATTGAGTGTCAATGTGACACCACTCATCACATCGAGCAGACAGGTCTGCTTGCTAATGCAAAACCTATTTCAGTTCAGGGTCAGAGTGACAGACATTCAGGAGTTAGTGAGACGGATACAGTATGTACTGAGGTCAGCCGCACGGAGAGACCAATGTTGTTAATAATATTAATAATACAAATAATGTTACATATGCTGTAGGGCTGACCTTCGAATATCTTTTTGGCATTCGAAGCTTCGGGGCCGAGATTCGATTTTAATTCCAAGCTTCGAGATAAAAATAAATAAAAATAAATTAAATGTATTTATTTATTTTAAAAAGAAACTGTGGGACTTTGTCAACTTTGTCAGTGCTGTAAAGTTTAAACCTTTTGAAATCTTAGACAAACTAAACACTTTGCTTTCATGAAATATTGGAAGCTGTCATTTGAGGCTTTATAAAAGCAGCACAATGAACACAAATCTGTCAGTGCAGAGTCTGACCTCATCTTAAATAACAAACAGCATTGCTTGTTGTAGTTAACAAAGAGAGGCAGAGTTGATTTTGCACATAAAAAAAATATTTTGATTTAAATGTATTATTATTTTTTTAATATATTAGAATTTTTTTTCCCCCATTCGAATCCCATGCCCATCGAACAAAGCTTTGAAGTATTTAAGACAGCCCTAGTATACTGTTTATGTATGGGGGTTTATGTATGCTGTGTATGTATTGTAGGCATATCTTGTTTGGTTCTGTTTTGTGTTTTTGTCTCCCTTTTGTTTCTACTTATCCTTTCCTCAGATTCACCCATGGTTTCAGCCCTCATCATCACCACCTGTTCCCAATCAGCAATCAAGCATTCCCACTCTCTTTATATGGTCCCCTTTGTGTTCAGTTCTGTCATTTTGGTTATGTTGTTTGTAGAGCTGGTGGCAGAGCTCTGGTATTTTGTTCTGTATTATTTTGGTGAAGCTTGTCTTTTGTTATCCCTTTTCAAACCTAACCAGTGTATATTTGTTTTAGGGATGTTCGATATTGGCTTTTTTACCGATATCCGATATACCGATATTGTCCAACTCTTAATTTCCGATACCGATATCAACTGATACCGATATATGCAAGGTTTCCCCACCAAAAAAACTGAATAATTTCAGGTAATTAACATTACTTATTACATGGCGTTTTCACATTCGCCGAAATGCTTGCTTGTGATTGGTCAATAGCCCCCGACAGCGGTGAATTATTTTTCGATAACCACCGGTGATTATTGTTTTTCGCAGCTGGAGTAATCAAGCCCCACTGACACACACTGTTTCAGTGCAGCCAATCAGACACACCTGCCGGGCTGCCCGCGATAATAATAATCCCTTTATTTGGGCTGACACTGAGAGCCACAGAACAACTGCGATTTGTCAAATTAATTAGGTATATTGTTAGTAAGTTAGCCATGTAATAAGCGGGATAATGTATAGCTATACTCGGTCATCATCGCAAAATAATTGACCTTCACTGACGTTTAAAACACCTCGCCGAGGCGGCTCGGTATTTTAAACTCCGCGTCGGTCAATTATTTTGCGACAATGACCTCGTAGCTATATATTATCCCTTACATATCTCTTGTTGTGGAATTAACACAACATTATGAATACTTTTCACAATAAATAAAACAAGAATTTGTTCTTACTTGCTTGCCTGGGTAAATAAAGGTTACATAAATGTAAAAAGAATTATAATAATTTGAAAACCGACACAGATCATTTCTGATATTACATTTTAATGCCAACATCGGCCGATAATATCGGTAGGCCGATAATATCGGACATCCCTAATTTGTTTGTCTTTCATTTCACCCAGCCTACTGTGTTCATATTTCTATGTATTTACATTTGTTTTTGCACACAGGGACAAGTGAGGACAGGAAGATACCCTGGGGTCTACATCTTACATCACGTAGGTTTACCTGTTGTTACAACCCTAGTTTAGAGTGGGCACCACCCACTGTATTTATGGGTGCCTAGTGCCTGTCAATGGGGGTGAGTTTTCATTTCCTTTTTGTATTTCATTTGGTGACACTGATAGTCCTCCTTGATCTCTGTGTTGCCTTTTTATGTAAATAAACATTATTATTTTACAATCTGTTTCCTGGTTTTGTGTCACTGCACCCTCACCCACTATGTCTGTTGCTTTATGTTGCGCCCTTCCACAGGGGGGTGTAACAAATTATAATAAACAAAATTTGTATAGCATCTTTCATGCAGGAATCGCAGCTCGGAGTGCTTCACAGCAGTAAAAATGTACATAAAATGAACATAAAATTTACAGAATACAATAAGAAAAAGGGTCAAAACAATGCAGGTAATAAAACACTTTGTTGTCCTTTGGATCTCCTCCGCCACTGCTTGCACAAAAATAAAATAGATCTAATTTATTTGCAATACAATAATCATAGTGTGGATGTAATGTGGCAGAGTGTATTAAGTAATGTGGTGCACCACTGGGGCACCCAGACATGTTGACTTTTTACATTACATTACATTTACATTTAGTCATTTAGCTGACACTTTCATCCAAGGCGACTTACAAGTTCTGTAAGCAGGAAGGATACATCTCTGGCAGCGAATTTGGATGGTACAGTGTTGAGTGCATAGTCGCAGGGCCGCCTGGGAGAAATGCGAGGCCCTGTGCAAGATTTAAACGCGAGCCCCCCCCCCCCCCGCCCCCCCCCCAAAAAACAGTCATACAGTCAACATATTCTTAAATAATAGCGCTGCCCCGAGGCTGGGCATGATACAGTCAACATATAGCAAGAGAGAGAGCGAGAGAGAGCTCCCGTTCTACAGTCAATATACAGTGTACAGAGAGAGAGAGAGAGAGAGAGAGAGAGACACATTGGAAAGAAATTGAAATGCTATTTGGCCTTAAACCCTTAGGAGTCACGCTGGAGCTTTGAACCCGTCGGCGGACAACAAAAGAAATTAGAATCCCTCTTAAATGCTCAAAAAGGACATCTTTTCAGAAATCGATAAAAATAGAAAAATTGCCATTTCTAGTGCTTTGACATGTAAGGTATAGGTCCCCCAACTTGCTAAACCTAATACGACTTGTAAATACGTTTAATTCTTGCTAGATGGTATGCTTGTAATAATCTCCATTTGCGATAAGAACTACATTGCGCGTCACCAAGCGCACATACATGGGGCGCGCACACACAAACAGCGCATAGGTGTTAATCACTGAGTGATCTAATATGCATATTCTTCAACGCGAGAGGTTGTGTTTCTCACTGTCTGTCGTTGATAATATAATCTTAAGAGGTCCTGCATTATTATTATTATTATCGAGAATACACGGGACCCGACGGAACGTTAATTTATGTATTAAAAGTAGTCTAACATGCTTTCATCCTCGCCCGTGTATATACCCACGTCGCGCTAAAACAACATAAACCACTGTATGGCAGACAGAGTGCGTGTGTGTACGAGTTATGAGTTATCTCGCAGTTCATTCAAGCGCGCATCACGGTGATGACAGCTCTAGAGTAGAAAGGTGCGCTCACAGGGGCGTAGCTGGATATTCTGGGCCCCATGAAAGAATCAATTTGTGGGCCCCCCAATCTATTAAAAAATGTGGGGCCCCCAATCTATAAAAAAAATTGGGGCATTTGCTGGGCCCTTGGAATCATCTAGTGTGTGTATACACCAGTATCACTGACTACCACGGCAAGCCTATAGAAAATGATTCTATTTAATAATAATAATAATTATTATTATTATAAATGTCTCTCTCTCTGTATCTTTCTTTCTTTCTTTCTTTCTTTCTTTCTTTCTTTCTTTCTTTCTTTCTTTCTTTCTTTCTTTCTTTCTTTCTTTCTTTCTTTCTTTCTTTCTTTCTTTCTTTCTTTCATTCTTTCTTTCTTTCTTTCTTTCTTTCTTTCTTTCTTTCTTTCTTTCTTTCTTTCTTTCTTTCTTTCTTTCTTTCTTTCTTTCTTTCTTTCTTTCTTTCTTTCTTTCTCTCTCTTTCTATTATATTACTATTATATATCTATCTAAATATCTAAACCTCTGTCTATCTAGTGTGTGTATATGCATGGCATCAAATCAAAGTGTGTGTTGCCTGTATTGATCAGTCACACTATACCCCCATTCAGCCGTAATTGTTCCCTGCTGGGCCTTTGTTTCATGGTGTGAATTAGTCATTGAAATTAACATTGACATCACATTGCATTCTGGGAAGGAGTGTAGTTCCCGTATCATTAGCTGCATTCACTGAATTCTCTTCAGAGCCTCCTGCTGCAAATTGGTAATGACTGTACCAGAATGTTTGATAGGACATTGATTGAAAACTATCGTCTCAAATTTGACAATTGATGGCTTATTTTGAAGGTATGAATCTGTAATTGTACATTATGTAACAAAAAAAAAAGAGAATATTCTGAGAAGGTGGAGCTAGAAACTCTAGACCTCAGGGGGTTTTAAACAGAGAGTACACAGTGGCAGAATACCTGAGCACTGTGACTGAAGATCCTTGACTAGGTACAGACTCAGCGAGCACAGCCTAGCCATCGAGAAAGGCCGCCATAGGCAGACTGTGTGTGTTAGAGAGAGAGAGAGAGAGAGAGAGAGAGAGAGAGAGAGAGAGAGAGAGAGAGAGAGAGAGAGAGAGAGAGAGAGCATACGTGTTTGTGTGTTAGAGAGAGAGAGCATGTCTGTGTGTTGTGTGTGTGTGTGTTAGAGAGAGAGCATGTATGAGAGAGAGATAAGCAAAGATGAGCCCCTAAAGGATATTCAACTTTTAACCCTTCAAGGTTGACAGGGCTTTTTGGACCCGTGGGCGGAGAACAAAGGGATTTAGAATGACTCATAAATGCTCTGGAAGTCGCGCTTTTCAGAAATCTGTAAAAATAGAAAAATGACAATTTCGAGTGCTTTGAGATGTACTATATATGTCTCCTTACTTGCTAAACGTAATACGACTTGTAAATACGTTTAATTCTTGATAGATGGTATGCTTGTAATTATCTCCGTTTGCCAGAGAACTACAGCGCGCCACGAAACGCACATACACGCACGCGCGCACACACACAAGAGAAGTGTGTGCGCTGTGAATAGGTGTTAGACCCTGCAGAGGTGAGAGGTATCAGAGACCAGTCTATGACGTCGCGATAAAACATTAACTACTTGCTTTTTATGTGCAAGGAAAGAAGGAAGAGGTGGACTGCATTATTATTATTATTATTGTTGTGAAGGATCAGATTAAACCGAATATGTATATTTATTTATATATATATATTTAATTGTATTTGTATATCGTTTGATATCCCCTGTATATTCCTTGTACAATATGCATTGAATATCCCCGTTTCTACTAAACAGCCCATAATAGTTTCATTCTACCATTGGACTAGAACCTGGCGCCAGGTTGCCATACCCCTAGGTTCAAGTTCAATCGTGCCGCCTAACATGTCGAGGCAGCCCCCGGTTCCGCGCAGTAATATGCCGGGCGAAATACGTGTGGTACTATTTGTTCATAGCGCATATATATATGACGCTCGTAAAGTAGAACTTTCTTTTAGTCCAGTTCTTTACCCTCCAACAGAGTGACAGACGCAAAAGCCTCCCCACGAAGCACGTGCGGTGTAGTAGGGCCTACTTGGCCCAGAATAGGCATTGAGATATCGTGTAGATTAATAGTTGAATGGTCATAGTTTGGCACCATACCGTCGAGTTGGACGTATTCTATTAAGCTAATAATAGTCTATTTATGTATGGTGCATCGTTCGGTTCGAGTTCTACAGTTATCAGTACCCCCATCGTTCCTGACGTTATCTGGACGCTTATCCAGGCTGGTCAGACCCCTAGTGGTGATTGCATCCGAGGAGCTCCGGGTCAAGAGCAACTGGACCTGTATATTGGATTACTCTACCCGACGACGGCGAGCCTTCCACGGCTCTTGGATTATGCTTTATGTACTTTGATTATTCCATGGATAAAGGCCAACACTGTCGAGTGTTGGAATTACCCCCCGGAGAGGACTACAGGTGAGGCGGCGCTCTACACGTGAGGTCGCACCACGTCTCTCCGTTGTGGACCGGCAGATACCGTTCCACAGAGGGTCCAGCTGTGTTCGTCTACGGCCCGAGGTTCTGTGGGCACTGGGTCTAAGACTTTGGATTCTCCCAAGACACCGTCGGCCAGATGGGATACCGCCAGCGACTTCTCTAACCCCCCCCTCCTACTGTCTTACAACCAGCGGGACCCCCCCCCCCCCCCCCTTAGTGTATCCAGCTATAATTATTTAAGTACTATCGCTATCGTTTCCTAAATATTCCAGGTTGTATACTTACTCCCTGCGCAACCAGAGATTGGACATTCAATGTTGATTTACCTACGAATACTCATTTGCCATAAAAGTGCATACTTAACATTTCAAATCATAAATGTAATTAAGTGAATATTGTGTACACCCTTTGCTGTATTAAATATTCGATTTGGTCCATTTGTGTTGTTTCGTTTCATCAGGTGGGAAAGTGTTCATCATACTTATATCTTGTACTGGGTGGCCAGAAGTTAAAGTACATGAGGTAGTGGTATTAAATATCATATCTAACAATACAGTCAGGGAATTGTACCCCTCAGCTACAATTGGTCCTTCGAGCCGGATGGTAACTAGTGTAATATTAATATAGTGTTATTAATATCGAAATGGCCTATGATGAACACTCCACGAAACGATCCTCCTAACCTAGAACGCCCGCGGCGCAGACGACAGACACCTCAGTACTTAGAGGCTTACACTGTCAGTCAACTACCTAGCCTTCGACAAACGGTAAACGTAGTAAAAGTAGAAAGTAAAATTATGTCTGACCTTAACGACCAGGTTTCCCCGACCACAGAGGCCCTAGTAGGTCCTAATGTAACTGACCAAGCCCACGGTGGAGACCAGGAGGGAATTGACATGCCTTTACCCCCCGCCACTACTAAAGAAGTAGTCCCCGACACGCCCCGGGAGGAAGACAACCCTACAGAGAGAGAACTCTGCACGGAAGAAGAAGAGGAGAGCGCCGAGGAACTAGAGCTCCAGGACTCCCCAACGAGTACCCCCAGGAGCGGTTCACGCAGGAGCGGCTCACCTCCACTACCGCCTTCCCCCAGCGAAGCGGAGAGGATACTACAACAGGCGTTCCTCGTCAGCCTGACAGCCTCTACCGAACGCGATCGGCTCCAAGCACAGACGCTTAGCGAGCGCGAACGTCTCCAAGCCCAGGCGACCAGCGAGCGCGAACACCTCCAAGCACAGCAACGGAGCGAAGAACAGCGCACAAGTCTGGAGATGAGACGCTTCCAGATGGAAGAGAATATGGCAAGAGACCGCGCCGACGCCCAGCGCACCGCTGCCGGTGCCCAAAGAGACGCAGAGCGCGACAGACTACAAGCGCAACTAATAGAGCAGCTGATCAAAAGGACAACTCCCTCTCCCTCCGCCAGGGGCTCAAGGAACTCGTCGAGACAGCAGTCAAGAGCAGCGTCACCGCAACGAGCAAGCGACCCTGAACTTGACCAACAGACCGAGTCTAGACCCCCCGCAGACCCCCTCCCCACACCGGTCCAAGCGAGACCCAGCTACAAGGAAGGAGCGGCCTACACTGCGGAGAAGCTAAATAAACGATTACAAGATCTGGAAGATTTGATAGAAGAAGAAGAGGGAGAAGAGGAGAACCAAGCCCGACGACAGCACAGTACTCCACCGGACCAGGAGGTCCCATACAGTCCAGGCTATACCCCCGCGGCGCTGCGCTACAGACCCCCGACTCTATTTACGGGTGAGCACGACGCACGACCAGCCCCGAGGAACAGTACCTGGACCAGCGGGCCATGGTACCCTGCCAGTACCGGCCCACAGCGAGGCGCAAGAGGGGACTCGCCCAGGAGGTCTCTCCCCCAACGCTCGCCGATGTATTCGCCATCCACGGCGTCATACAACGCCACGCCATCAATCCCAGACTTCGCCTATGAGAGTCGAGCACAGTACACGGAGCTCCGGATGTGCTTAGAGACAATGCTGGCGGATGTCATTGATGAACGCCACAAGTATGTGATATTATTGAAGCACCTGAAAGTACAGCGAGCACACAATATAGCGCTAGCCTATGCTACCTCCTCGACCCCATACACAGCGGCCCTTGCAGCGCTGGATCAAAGATATGGACGTATATGGGATTACGTAATCCAGGAGATAAGGCATATTGACCGCCTACCCCCAGCCACAGACAATCGCTCACTAGATGACCTGTCAATCAAAGTGCAGTCCCTGGTGGGGATGCTGGGAGCTCAACGGGAGAAGGGCAGGCATGAGCTGTACGCCAACTCTAACGTTGAGAGGATTTTGGAGAAGCTGCCACCCGCAAGACAGGAGCGCTTTCGGCGGCAGAGGGACTACCGAGATCCCGACGCCCCGAGCGATCCCTCCTTGATCTGGCCGACTTCCTGGCGAGAGAGGTCAGCAGCTTACGACTGGACACCTTCGGGCGGAGCACGCCAAGCTCCAGAGAGGGACCCAGGAGAATAAATGATGGAAGAAGATCGGTGACTGTCATGCACCAATCAGAGTCAGTACCGAGCAGTAAGAGTCACAGCACCCCCTCGAGGAAGGAGAAGTGGAAGATAGCGTGTCCCTACTGTGAGAAAGAACACTGGCTGTCACAATGTGACACATTCACAAATATGAATGCAGAAGAAGTGAGCCAATGGATAAAGTCCAACCGGCGCTGTTATCGATGTGCGCGGCCCCACATGGCAGCCGAATGCCGCCTAAAGAAAAGGTGCAGCCGGTGCGATGGAGCCCATCTAGATATACTACACGATAGTAATGGAAGACGGCCTACACCTGCACCACGGAGCGGCACCAAGGCAAGTGTCATGTACATTGACCCCGCCAGCAGCAACGGAGCTCAAGTGCTCTTAAAGGTAGTCCGTGTGACATTGAGCTACCAGGATAAAGTCATGGACACTTACGCCGTCCTTGATGACGGGTCAGAGAAGACCCTTCTGCTCGCCTCCGCTGCGACTCAACTGGGACTGCGGGGGAGCAAGAACGAAATGACGATTCGGACAATAAGAAGAGATTTAAAGACGATAAAGGGCGAGAATGTCTCCTTCACTATCGCAGCCAACGGGCAGCCAGAGCGACAGTACAAGATCACAAATGCTTTCACCAGCCAATAAATAGGACTCTCGCAGTACACCTACCCTGTCACCAAGTTGATGGACAAATATGTGCACCTGCGCCAATTACCTATCCCGCTCATAAACAGCGCTACCCCGACCCTGTTGATAGGCTCCGACCATGCAGAACTCATAGTCCCGATTGACCGGGTCCATACCGGTCCCCGAGGCTGTCCTGCAGCCGTCGAGACCCGCTTAGGATGGACATTACAAGGCCCCCTCGCTAAATCTCTCAACCGAACCGCAGCCACTAGCTGCTTCCACTCCCGAACGACAGAAGAAGACACCACTCTCCTGCAGCATGTCGAGAGGCTATGGACCCTAGAGACAATGCCCTTTAAGAACGAAAAGAAAGACATTCGCTCTAAAGAAGACATTTACGCCATCCACCTACTCGAGCAGGGGACAAAGAGAGTCACAGTCGGCGGAGTGATGAGATACGCAACTCCACTCCTGAGGAGAGAGGGAATGCCCCCCTTTCACGCAAAGAAAGACGCCACGGAGCGCTATCTACTGAACACAGAGCGGCGCCTAGCCAAAGACCCCGCTCAACAGAGTGTGTACCGAGCTGAGATTGAGAAGCTAATCACAGCGGGACACGTAACAAAGATTGACATTAAAGAGGCCGATCAGACGACCGAATCATGGTACGTGCCGCATCACAAGGTCCATCACAATGGCAAGGATCGCATTGTGTTTAACTGCAGCTACCAGATCGGATCCCAAAATCTGAATAAAGAGCTCTTGCCCGGCCCCACACTCGGCCCCTCCCTACTAGGCGTGCTACTGCGCTTCCGCCAGGACAAGGTGGCTATAAGCGGGGATATCAAAGGGATGTTCTTGCAAGTGAGACTAGTAGAGGAGGACAAGCCTCTGCTACGGTTCCTATGGAGAGAGAAGATCGGAGATGAGAACCCATCCATCTACCAGTGGGAAGTACTCCCCTTCGGAACCACATGCAGCCCGTGCTGTGCTACATTTGCACTACAGAAACACGTCACAGAGGACCCAGCAGCAGATGAAGAGGTCCAACACAGTGTGAAGAACAGTTTCTACGTAGACAACTGTCTACAAAGCGTCTCGACTCAAGAAGAAGCCGAGGCTCTCCTAATCAAGTTACGCGCCTCCCTAATCAAAGGAGGCTTTGATCTCAGGCAGTGGGCCAGCAGTGACCCGCACGTATTGCGCAGCCTCTCCTCCGCAGACAAGGCTGCCAGCAGCGAGACCTGGATGGCGACAATCCCAGGAGAAGCCCAAGAAATGACACTAGGATTAGTCTGGCGCTTCAAAACAGACTCGCTCCACTATAGACACAAACCCTTGGCTCCAGAGCAAGGAAGGTCGGCGGCGATACCGACCACCAGACGGAGTGTGTACAGAACACTCGCCAGACAATATGACCCGTTGGGATGTATTCTACCTTACACCACCAGGGCAAAGATGATTGTACGAGCACTATGGGACAAGGACCAGGGCTGGGACGACCCAATACCCGCACACCTTGCCTCAACATGGAGAGAGTGGGAGACGGAACTCCGCTCACTCCCAGGTGTCAACATACGCCGCAGCTACTTCCCATCCACAGTGAGGCCAGAGACATGCGAGATTGAGCTACACGTCTTCAGCGATGCCTCCGAAGTAGCCTACGGATCGGTTGCTTATTTGCGTGCCCAAGAGATGGGAGGAGAGATACACACTGCTTTCATACTGGCCCGCTCAAGGATAGCCCCACGTAAGCAACAATCTATCCCACGTCTAGAGCTCTGCGCAGCCCTCGCAGGAGCGCATCTAGCCACGTTAATCCAACGTGAACTCACCATTCCGGTGCATAGAACAATCTTGTGGTCAGATTCCACGACAGTACTCACATGGATTAAGTCTGATTCATGCAGATACAAAGTCTTCGTGGGAGTCAGAGTCACCGAGATTCAGGAACTAACAGGAGAAGCAAGCTGGAGATATGTGGATACCAAACACAACCCAGCTGACGTCATCACCCGGGGAATGTCCCTGGATGACCTAACCCGTTACAACATCTACAGTGACGGACCAGCATTCCTCCAGCTCCCGGAAGGAGATTGGCCTACGCCCACCCCGAGGGAAGCAAGTAGAGAGGAGGCTGAGAACAAGAAGCCTATGTTCTGTGGACTGAGCACTGTCGCCTCCACAGACCCGAACATAGATGACTGCATTACCCTAGAGAGTGCGCAACAAAGGACATTCCTGCGGCACCACCCAGAGATTCAGTCCACCACTGACATGTCAGCAGCTGACTACGAAGAAGCAGAACTTCTTCTACTACAACGAGCCCAGAGAGACTCGTTCCCCGATGAGCTAGACTGTCTACAGGGAGGAAACCCCGTCCCATCAGACAGCAGACTGATTCACCTGGCACCAGAGAGTGACGCACATAATCTCATCAGAGTGGGTGGTCGCCTGCGGAGAGCCCCCGATCTACCAGATGACATTAAGCACCCGATCGTCTTGAACAGCCGACACAATAATAATAATAATAATAATAATAATTTAGGACCTGCTCCGAGGTCACCATTTGGCACACATGCGAACCATGCATACAATGCGTATCTGCGATTAACCCATCCCGTCGTCCTTCCCCCCCAAGGGCAGCCGGGAGCAGACAGGCGCCACGTGAGCCGCGCCAGGGGACCAATCCAAGTGCTCCTGTCCGTCTTCGTCAAGGACGCCACAGCGTTAGCGATCTTGTTGTTGTGCATGTTTTTCCATTGGGTTTATCTTATCGGGGGGGGAAACCCTTGCGAGCACGGGGAGAACATGCAAACTCCACACAGAAAGGCCTGGGAGATACCCCACCTGGGTAACTGGCATCATGGAAACCTGGTCCCCAAGCGGGATTCGAACCCTGGACCTTCTTGCTGTGAGGCGACAGTGTTAACCACTACACCACCGTGCCGTGTTGTGAAGGTCACAGAGCTGATCATAAAGAAATACGACGAGGATGTGCACCACGCCGGAGCAGAGAGAGTCTTCGCGGAGATCAGACGTCGTTATTGGATATTACAAGGGAGAGAAGCAGTACGGCGCTTCCAGCGAACCTGTCTAGACTGCCGTAAGTGGCGCGCGCAGCCCAGCATACCACGGATGGCTGACCTACCCCCCTGTCGCCTCCGAATCGGCGACAAGCCATTCCACTGCACAGGCATGGACTGTTTTGGCCCGTTGTATATAAAAAGAGGAAGAGGCACCGAGAAGCGGTGGGGTATTGTATTCAAATGCATGACCACCAGAGCGATACATATCGAGCTCCTTCCGACCATGAGCACAGACTCATTCCTTATGGCCTTCCGGAGATTCATATCACGGAAAGGACAACCGTCTACATTGTTGTCTGATCACGGGACCAACTTCAAAGGCGGAGAAAGAGAGCTGAGAGAGAACTTCCAAGCTATGGGCCCAGAACTTAAGACCCACCTCGCTCCAGCCCAGGTTGACTTCCAGTTTAATCCCCCGAACGCACCCCACTTCGGTGGAACCTGGGAACGAGAAGTACGTTCTATAAAGACAGCCCTGTATGCCGTACTCGGAGCCCAGACTGTGGCAGAGGAAGTCCTAATGACAGTCCTCACGGAGATCGAGGGAGTATTGAACTCCAAACCCCTCGGTTACGTCTCCAGTGATGTAGCAGATGTCGACCCAGTCACCCCCAACACACTCCTAATGGGGCGGCTGGACCCCGCGCTACCCCAGACAATGTACAGGCCCGAAGAAGCGAACGGCCGAAGAATGTGGAGGTACAGCCAAGTACTAGCTGACAAGTTTTGGAGCAGCTTCCTACTTCACTACCTACCGTCTCTACAGACCCGCCAGAAGTGGGTAAAAGAGAGAGACAATTTGACAGAAGGAACAGTCGTCATGATAGTTGACCAGTCACTCCCCAGAGCTATGTGGCCGGCTGGCCGCGTAAGCAAAGTGATCACCGGTGCCGATGGCAAGGTCCGAGCAGCTGAAGTACTCGTCCAAGGGCGCACCTACACACGGCCCGTGGCGAGGCTCATAGAACTGCCCCGACTCCCAGATACTATCGATGATGACCATGACCCTATGACTTTGTGAGTTGACTGACCTTACAGCGGACCTTGAGTGGAAGACAGTGCGGTTAATCTGTCTCTGCTTAGCTAATTAGGTGGGACTAATTAGGGGGCGGCTGTTGTGAAGGATCAGATTAAACCGAATATGTATATTTATTTATATATATATATTTAATTGTATTTGTATATCGTTTGATATCCCCTGTATATTCCTTGTACAATATGCATTGAATATCCCCGTTTCTACTAAACAGCCCATAATAGTTTCATTCTACCATTGGACTAGAACCTGGCGCCAGGTTGCCATACCCCTAGGTTCAAGTTCAATCGTGCCGCCTAACATGTCGAGGCAGCCCCCGGTTCCGTGCAGTAATATGCCGGGCGAAATACGTGTGGTACTATTTGTTCATAGCGCATATATATATGACGCTCGTAAAGTAGAACTTTCTTTTAGTCCAGTTCTTTACCCTCCAACAGAGTGACAGACGCAAAAGCCTCCCCACGAAGCACGTGCGGTGTAGTAGGGCCTACTTGGCCCAGAATAGGCATTGAGATATCATGTAGATTAATAGTTGAATGGTCATAGTTTGGCACCATACCGTCGAGTTGGACGTATTCTATTAAGCTAATAATAGTCTATTTATGTATGGTGCATCGTTCGGTTCGAGTTCTACAGTTATCAGTACCCCCATCGTTCCTGACGTTATCTGGACGCTTATCCAGGCTGGTCAGACCCCTAGTGGTGATTGCATCCGAGGAGCTCCGGGTCAAGAGCGACTGGACCTGTATATTGGATTACTCTACCCGACGACGGCGAGCCTTCCACGGCTCTTGGATTATGCTTTATGGACTTTGATTATTCCATGGATAAAGGCCAACACTGTCGAGTGTTGGAATTACCCCCCGGAGAGGACTACAGGTGAGGCGGCGCTCTACACGTGAGGTCGCACCACGTCTCTCCGTTGTGGACCGGCAGATACCGTTCCACAGAGGGTCCAGCTGTGTTCGTCTACGGCCCGAGGTTCTGTGGGCACTGGGTCTAAGACTTTGGATTCTCCCAAGACACCGTCGACCAGATGGGATACCGCCAGCGACTTCTCTAACCCCCCCCTCCTACTGTCTTACAACCAGCGGGACCCCCCCCCCCCCCTTAGTGTATCCAGCTATAATTATTTAAGTACTATCGCTATCGTTTCCTAAATATTCCAGGTTGTATACTTACTCCCTGCGCAACCAGAGATTGGACATTCAATGTTGATTTACCTACGAATACTCATTTGCCATAAAAGTGCATACTTAACATTTCAAATCATAAATGTAATTAAGTGAATATTGTGTACACCCTTTGCTGTATTAAATATTCGATTTGGTCCATTTGTGTTGGTTCGTTTCATCAGGTGGGAAAGTGTTCATCATACTTATATCTTGTACTGGGTGGCCAGAAGTTAAAGTACATGAGGTAGTGGTATTAAATATCATATCTAACAATACAGTACAAAATACAAATACAATACAAAACAATACCCCTCAGCTACAATTATCATTCTCGAGAATACACGCGGACCCGACGGAACGTTAACTTATGAATAAAAAGTAGTCTAACATGCTTTTCATCCTCGCCCGTGTATATACCCACGTCGCGCTAAAACATCAACTACTGTATGAGTAGAGACAGAGTGCGTGTGTGTACGAGTTATGAGTTATCTCGCAGTTTTCTAGAGTAGAAAGGTGCGCCCAGTAGAGCACACACACACACACACACAGAAGGAATTTCTTGTACAGCGAGTTGGGCGTTTTATTTATTTTATCACTTGTAGGCTACCATAGCGAAGGCTCATGGCAGCAACGTTAGTGGTTGAAACGTGATTCGAGAGTGATACCAAGTGGAAGGAAATATATCCTGTCATCAGTGCGTATAGCAGGTATCCTCGAAATTCTCCGCTATCTCCTCTGCAAGCTCCTGTCTGGCTGCACTGCTCCAACTGCCTGTGTCTGTCTACTGCTTTGGTCCAATCATATTCAGCGTCCCGTCAGAATCCCCCCCCCCCCCCCCCCCCCCACCCACAGTCTGCGAATCAGAGGCAGAGTAGGGCGGGTCTTCACGAAATTCGTGTTGTCTCTTTCAACGGGTCGGAGTCAGAGCGAGAGTTGACAGCGCATATACAGGTAGTCTAATCTGCAGGTACTGTAGCGAGTAGCATCGTTTTGCCAGCAGGCAGCTAGTAGAAAAATATGGCATGTTCAAAGATGGCCAGTAAAATAAAAGTCAACAGTGAAAATCGCTGCAATTCAAAGGTGAAGCAACCAAGTCCTCACTCAGTGGCATGGGTGTTGGCTAAACACAAGAAGCCATTCTCTGATGCATACATAATAAAATAATGTATGACTGAAGTGATGGAGACCATGTTTGAAGGCAAACAAAAGCAAATCCTCCTCAGATCGCACAGCAACCAGAATAACTGAAATACTGGCTGATGATTTCATTAAACAGCTTTGTGATAGAATAAAAAAAAATGCACAGTGCATTTCCATAGCTGTGGATGAGTCCACTGACACCACTGAGAATGCTCAGTTGCTGGTGTTTGTGAGGTTTTATGATGAGGCAAAGGGGTATATTAATACATTTTTGGAATACTTGAAACCATTTTTTTGTGGAATATTTGATGCGGCCCAGCCTCACCCAGACTCTACCTCAGCGGCCCCCAGGTAAATTGAGTTTGAGACCCCTGGTCTAGTCATTTAGCTGATGCTTTTATCCAAAGCGACTTACAAGTTCTGTACAACAAGTGATCAGGAAGGGCACAACTCTATCAGCTGAGTAACAATGTTCATCAAAGTGTTGAGTGCTAGAATGTTCGATTATGACATCATACTGTGACATCACAAATGTTCTAGAATGTTCTTGCATTCATTCAGTGATACACACAATGCCCTCTGAGAATACTTCTGTGTGTGTAACCAAATGCATACCTACATGTAACTGAGGGGTTACAAAACCCTGACTGTATTAAAGATTGTGATAGATTAAACCACTGCTAGGTATGTACTTTAATTACTGGCCAGACAGTACATCGAATAGATATGGTGGACACTCATAATAACCCGGCATTGACAAAGAAATAGTATTTGAGGGTATTTTATTATTATGCAACATTAGGTTACAGAATGAGAATTAGGGTCGCGCTTGTATGGCGAAGAATATGCATAAAGTCAGTCAGTAGCATGAGTCACTGGAAATAGCAGGATTCCTACGATGGGTACTAAGCTGACGCCACCTGGCGTATAATAGCAATTATAGAAGGCAACGCTGGTACCGCCTGGAGACACTGGGTTCCTCTCAGAGTTGTAAGGTCTAGAGGATAGAGGAATGTTCGGATACTCAGTCTGATTCAATGAAGAATAAGGGGGTTCACGTACAGAAGCCAGTCCTTGTAAATCCAACGATCAGCAACAAAAGCAATAACTGTAATCCAATGCTCGATAGCAAACGATGATAGCCAGCCAGCCTCTGTCCATGAGGCCAGCCCGAATGTAAATCCTCACGAGGTTAAATCCCAAATGACAGTGGGAATCAACGATGCTCTTCTCCGGGTAACACGTTCCACAATCAATATAATCCAACCAGTAATGGTTCTGCAATCGCCGCCGCTGGTTCTCCTGTGCACATGTCCAGCAGGTTCTCCGACTAGGCCTCCTCGGGTACTGGCACCAATGTATTTAGTCCACGCACCCTGGCTAAGGTCCACTAGCTAACACGAACGAACCGCTGGGTAATGCTACACACGAACGAACTGTGGTTGGCACGATATACAATAAATGAACGACTATTTACTTCACATTAAACTAGGTCGAACTTGACGTTACTGCATTAAACTCTGACACTTTACTATTCAATTCGCACGTGGTTCTCAACGCTCTGTTAGACGCACTGCTGCTCACTTCACTGTTACCGAACTTGTCACACACTGCTGCTGTTCGCACCTGCGCCGCTATATATACTTAAGTGGCTTTCTAGTGCCAAAACCAACCACTTGCCCGGAATCAATGCGCTGCCAAGGGCATGTCCTGACTAGCCCAGACTCGCCTTGAAACCTGTCTGAGTGCGAGACTGCCTGGCGCCGTCGTCAGGGGGCATTATCCATAAGGAAAGTGAATATTACTATGATTCGAACGCAGGCTTAAAGTGGATATAATGTGTATATATAAATAATATACAATGTATATAAAACAATAAATGTAGATTCTCAGCTTTAATCTGGCCCCTTCACAACACTACATGTATGACCTATATCTATCTACTACTTTTGGATATGAGCATTTTTTTTTAATAATAATAATAATAATAATAATAAGAATAATAATAATAATAATAATAATAATAATAATAATAATAATAATAATAATAATAATAATAATAATAATAATAATAATATAATAATAATAATTCTTTCTTTCCTTTCTTTCTTTCTTTCTTTTCTTTCTTTCTTTCTTTCTTTCTTTCTTTCTTTCTTTCTTTCTCTCTCTCTCTCTCTCTCTCTCTCTCTCTCTCTCTCTCTCTCTCTCTCTCTCTCTCTCTCTCTCTCTCTCTCCTCTCTCTCTCTCTCTCTCTCTCTCTCTCTCTCTCTCTCGGGCTTTATTGAGGAAGGGCACAACTCTATCAGCTTAGTAACAATGTTCATCAAAGTGTTGTTAGGACAAGTGCATACCTACATGTATGACCTATATCTATCTACTACTTTTGGATATGAGCATTTTTTCAATAAGTATGGATGCCTGAA